>NC_048428.1:4718519-4736693 GCF_013103735.1 Etheostoma cragini | reverse complement strand
ATATATATATATATGGACTCTGAAGTTGCGGTTTCTTTTTTGTACATAGCACCTTTTTGCACAAAAACTCTGGACTTGCTGCTGTTGCACTGTAGCATTTTTGCACATTTATATGCACTACCACAACAATCTTCGTTTTTTTGTCACGTTATCTTATCTTGTATAATTGTTGCTGTTTTCTGTCTTAGCGTTAAAAAGGCCCTATCTGTTGGGCACTTTTTTTCTCTTGTGGAAGGAATGTCTTTTTTTGTCTTCTTCACCATGGGATGGGGAGAAACGAACTTTCGGTTCCTCTGCATGTCTATTATATGTGAAGAAATTGACAACAAAGCTGACTTTTTTGGGACGTTTTGCCACCTCCAAGTATTGACAGGACAGCTAGGTGAGAAAGAGGAAGACGTGCAGGAAATCGCCACAGGCTGGACCCAAACCCCAGACTCCCATGGTGAGGCACAAACACCCCCAGCCCAGGTATGCTCGCTCCACCACCGAGCCAACTTTGCCACAACAATAAAGCTGACTTGACTTGACAAGGCAACATCACCCCTGTTAGTGACAAAGAGCTAATATTGTCCCACAGAAATTCCACAATATGACTATTTTGTCCTCGGGTGGCTCCTGACAGAATAATATGAATATTAAAAAATGACATATGTGAGGGATACCAGCTATTCACAGAGATGCAAGCAAGTTGTAAAACATGACAGCAGAAAATCTACAATTAGAGGTGAGATGCAAATCTTTCAAACAGCTAAACTGTTGTCAAGGTTGATGAGAGACAGATTTTTAACAATGGTGATTCTTCACTGGGGCCTTGTCAGTGCAGCAAAGGCAGCTGTGGATCAAACAAGCACTCAGTGAAAATGAAACCAATCAAATGACAATCTGGCTTATCAGATTTGACAGCTATTTGGACAGATATGATTCCGATTTTAGAGAGGTGTTTCTCTAAGTAATTTTAACATCCATAAATGAAAAAACCCAACCTCAAGCCTGAGTTCTTAGCCAACTATATACCTATGTCTAACCTTCCCTTTCTCTCCAATATCCTTGAGAAGGTAGTCACAAATTAGTTATGTGATTTTCTATGGGGCGCCGTTTGTAAAGCGGCTCATGCTGAAAATAACAGCAACATTTTGTCAAATTTAGCTTTAAATAATGTTTAAAAAACTGGTATGAAATTTTGAGGGTCACTTTCTTGCACATTTACAACAATATTTGTCAACTTGGAAATATTTTAAATAGCTAAATCCAAATATTAAATGTTACACCTAAATGTTAAATCTAAATGCTAAATCTAAATGTTAAATCTAAATCTAAATGTTAAATCTAAATATTATATCTAAATCTAAATGTTAAATCTAAATAATACATCTAAATCTAAATGTTACATCTAAATATTAAATCTAAATCTAAATGTTAAATCTAAATATTATATCTAAATCTAAATGTTAAATCTAAATCTGAATCTATATGTTCAATCTTTAAAGCTTAAATGTGACAAAATGTTGCTGTTATTTTCAGCATTAGCCGCTTTACAAACGGCGCCCAATAATTTTTTTTACATAGTATTGGTCTATTCGAGGACTTTCAGTAAGGATTTTGAAAACATCATAGCACAGAGAAGGCACTGGTGAAAATTACTAATGACCTTCTAACTGATGCAGAAAAAGGACTTGTCTCTGTACTTGTTTTACTAGATCTTAGTGCTGCATTTAACACCACACACACTTCTGACATTTGTCTACAGTTTTAATTGTTATTAACACAGCTGAATATTGTTAAATAATACAAACCTGTATTTGAACCAGTGTTTCTGCTGGTAACTCTGCTATCGCGGCCGCCACGGCAAAGAACACAGAAGAAGTTATTTAATGCAACTAACTTCAGTTGGTAGAGTAACAGCGTGTGAGACGGAGCTGCTGGACCTGGGCCAGAGATGTGACCCATGGCCAGAATATCATAGTTCATAAAAATGCAGCGCAGGGACGATACAGACATTTAATACACATGACGTGTGTATGCACCGTTCTAAGTTAGCTAGCTAGTTAAATTGCTTGTGTAAGATGGGTCAAACTACCGTTAGTCACACAAGGAATATGAGTCAAACAAAACAATGGCATTACAGTACACACAAATATTGAGGCATTTCTGTGATATAGCAAAGTCAATAATACAGAATAAGTCCAGTAACGTTAGTTGACCAGCTCCACTGTAGTAAACATATGCTGCACCAGTAATCTAACCAGCAGACTAAATGATAAAGACTGTTCCTCCTAGATTTGTGTTCCATGCTGCTCGCAATATAATCGGAAATAAATTCACAGCATTTGATGATGGACAGGTTGAAAGTGGAAAAGTCGAATGTCAACCAAGATGAGGGACATAATGTTAGCAACATAAACATTGTTGCATCCAACATCCTCTTCTGCCATTGTGAAATGTCTAGCTGTTTATGACCAGTTTGAAAAAGAAATGTAAGTGGAAGTTTTTGAGATGCACGAATAAAACAACTTTTAAACGTATGCATGTTCCACCAAAACAAGTTCCTTCCTGAGGCTAATTTGCAGCGGCACCGTGCCTCCGGTCGGCGCTAAGCTCCGCCCAAGGCGGTTGTGATTGGTTTAAAGAAATGCCAATAAACCAGAGCATGATTTACTCCCATCCTGGAATGCTGTGTGGTATAGCCAGAACCTCCTCCACAGCGCTGTGGAGGAAGGTCTGGCAATGGGAGGCAACCTTGATGATTTCAACAAAGCATCTCCAAAGCATCAGTGGCAACCTCATGATCTCCCAGGACACAGTAATCTCCTTTGAGATGCAATTAGCCTGAAGAAGCACTTGGCTCCATCAAAAGGAACAGTTGGTAATCAGAGCACTGAAGCATCTCTGTGACAATTGTCATTGAGATTACACTTCAACCTTATATACAAGCTACCTAAAATCCCCTCTAGGGCCGCCTGCAGCTCGTTTTGTCTTTTAATACTATTTTTCATAGCATAAACAAACTTGAAGTGACATTAGTCTTCTGCTACCCCCATACACAGAATCTAAATCACCTGCAATGGCTCAGCAAGTGTCTTGCTCTTACGCAATAAAACAACAGTAGACATATGGCTATTACAATGACAAAGTTGAACAAGGTTAGCGTAAACGTTTGGCCATGTAAAAATATGTTTTTAATTTTGCATGTAAAAAAGTGTACATACTGTATGTTGAATAAAAAATTGATATCTAATTAAAACTTGGTCAGAAGGCCATGCACAATGAAACCAAAAGATTGCAAGAATTAAATCCCCCTTCAAAGGGGGACTGCCCGTTTCTCTGAAACTCTGTTGGCAGGGTTAGGGGCCGTGGGCAGTGTCAACAGCCGCGCGCAGGGGCAGCGCTATTATCAGACCGGACCTCCTGGCCCACCGGGAAAAGCCGCGACACTCCCAATTGCCACGCCGCTACTAGGTTGGGGTTAGGTATTTGACCTCAAGTGGTTAGGGTTAGGATAGCCGATTGGTCGGAGGATAGGACAAATGATCCACTGATCAAAGCTGATCAACAAAGCCTATATGGTCGGAACAATGGGATGTAGGAATGGGATTTATTTTTTCAAAACAAAGGGACGTTGGAATAGTTGACTGTAGGACCAAAGGAATTTTTTCTGATTATTGAGATGTCGGAACAATGGAGCATTGGTAAAATGATTCACGCTCTTTTGTTCCTTGGGAGTGTTTTAATCCATAACACAATCTTTTACCTAAGATTGTCACCACTCTTAGAATTTGGTGAGTTTTCAGGATACAAACTGAACCTAAGCAGATGTGAACTCTTCCCGGTGAAGTAAACTGCTCTTACATCAGAACTGGCAGGCGATCTTTTTAAAATAGTGAAAAGCAAGTTCACTTACCTTGGTATTATAGTTACAAGGAACCATAAATGCCTTTTTTTACCATGACATGGTGCTCTTTGGATGCTTTTATATACCCCTTAGTGGTCCCTTAATCTGAAGTCTCTTTCCCGAAATTCAGCCTTGGTGCAGAATTACAGCCACAAGAGCCAGTCCAACAATGAGCTTTAGTATGTGACATTTCTGAGTCTGTAGCTTTTTTTTTTTTGAAACATTGAGAACAGTACAATAACCAGATTTACATTACCTTGTGGTTGCTGTTCCAGTCTGTGATCTAGACCAAAGTTCTCCATTCCTAACATTTCCATTTTTTTTAAATATAATAAGAACACATTAGAACACAAAACAAGTGGTGCATTAGTTTAAGACATATCTCTAATAAATATATAAACAAAGAAAGAAAAAGTGCTGGGAACCTTGCCCCTTATGACCTCATAAGGGGCAATATTTCAGGTCGGCCCATCTGAGCTTTCATTTTCTCAAAGGCGGAGCAGGATACTCGGGGCTTGGTTTACACCTGTCACCATTTCTAGCCACTGGGGGACCATAGGCAGGCTGAGGGAACGCATATTAATGTTAAAAAAAACTCATAAAGTGAAATTTTCATGCCATGGGACCATGAAACAATGTTTAGTACAGTGGTCACCTCTATCTGCAGCCTTATTCTGCTGTATTAACTCTATTAATATGACCATCCTTCCCACGGTTTTATACCTTTCCATTCACTTCCAGTTTTCATCTCCAAATCTTTCTTTGATCTTCTGGACTCAGTTTTATAACAACCAATAATAACCACGTTCTCACACTTTGGACACATTTCCATGGTTGACTGACATTCCAGAGTGAGTCGCTATGGAGCTGAACATGGTCCACAACCTCTCCATCTTGACCTTGCTTAGATCCTCACTCCCTCTCTGTTACACATCTCAATTGAAAATCCAGTTATTAAACATACAGAAACTTGAAATTATGGGTTCAGTTCAGCAAACAGCTTACTCAGTTTCTCTCTCTTAGGTCCTATTCTTTCCAACCCTCTTTTCCAACCCCCATTTTTAGACTCTGCATTTCAAGAATGGCACTGACAGGGTATTAGGCATTTCAGTGATTTATTCTTTCAGAACAGCTTTGCATCTTTTGAACAACTGTCTGAAAAATGTAACCATTATCAACAACCCATTTCTTCAGGTACTTGCACCCTAGACACTTTATTCGCTCTCAGGTAAAGAGCTTTCCCACAGCATCTGATACAAGCATGTTAGATGAGGTTCCTGACCTGCCTCCAACACGCAGAGGTCTAGTAATAATAATATACAATAAGCTGACAGGTAAAAGACATGCTCCGCTAGACAAAATAAAAGCAGTTTGGGAGCATGATTTTACCCTGGTGTTGTTGAAGGATATATGGAAATCTACAATTAAGCTCATTAATGCCTTATTATTTTGCGCCTGTTACAATCTACTGCAGTTTAAATCGTACATAGGGACCATATATCAAAATCCAAACTATCTGGTTTCTATCCCGAGGTAAACCCCTGCAATGACAAATGTAGAATTAGCGAAGCCTCCCTTACCCACATGATCTGGACTTGCCCTAGTCTGGAAAAATTCTGGAGGGAAGATTTTCAAACTTTGTCCAAAACCTCGAAAGATTTGCTATAAGTGATTACATCGTTGTAAGGCTGCAACAACAAATTCAAAAAGGTGTGGGGGCCTTTCCTGGAACAGTTTCAGCATGTGTAGTGAATTTAAAGGAGCACTCTCCTTCTCTCCCTGTTTTACATTGGTCCGCTGTAATATCATATTCAGTCACACAATTTAAGCCTTTGTATCCTTTCTTTATGTACATTTTCTTTCTTTCTTTTTCATAGAATCTTTCCTTTGTTATGCATTCACTGTACACATTTGTGTATTTTTTTAATGACACAACATGACAAAACTATCTGGAAACAAAAACAGGTTGCTCATATATCTGAGGTAGGTGGAGCTGCTCAGTACAGTGATGTGTTTTTCATTATTATGGCTCTAACCCAGACCTAGATTTGAAATGAAACAGTGACTATGAGATTGAAGTGCTAATTTTCAGCTTTAAGGGTACTTTAAGGATTACACAGCCATTACGTTAACAGCTTGATTGGTTGCCCTTTCTTACATACATACGTATATATATATATATACATAGTTCTTTTTTTTACTTAAGCACAAACTGACTTTCTATTTATTTGTGGCTTTTACCCAAAAAGCATTTAGTAGGAAAAAGTTGCCCTGCGAGTAGGGCTGCACGATTATGGCCAAATTGATTATCCTGATTATTTTGATCAATATTGTGATCACGATTATTCTCAAGATTGTTTGTTGATTTTAACCCAAACAAATTGTATTGTATATAGGCTCAGAGAGATGGCTGACTCATAATGAGCGGGTCCAGCACGGGTCGAACGGCAGATACACACGTCGCGTGTATGAAATGCCGGTATCGTCGTGTAGCGCTGCATTTTTATGAACTATGATATTCTGGCCATGGGTTACATCTCTGGCCCAGGTCCAGCAGCTTCGTCTCACATGCTGTAACTCTACCAACTGAAGTTAGTTGCATTCAAAAACTTCTTCTGTGTTCTTCGCCGTGGCGGCGCAATAGCAGAGTTACACGTAAAAACACTGGTACAAATACAGGTTTGCCCCTCATATTTAACAATATACAGCTGTGTTAATAACAATTAAACTGTAGACAAATGTCAGAAGTGTGGACCGGCGCTGTGTAGCAGGGCTGCGTGGAGAGTAAGAGGAGAGAGAGTAGAGGAGAGATCTAACACAGGCATGGCTTTACAGAAGAAATGGGTCATGTAACGCAAAATTAACCAACATCCATACAACAACATTGCAGAGGATGGAAGGACATAATGTGCACCGGTAAGTCCTAGAGGAAAAATATTACTCGCGCCCTAGAGTCTGTGAGCTAAAAGAAGCTAACAGAAGCTAACTAGCACCACCAACAACTAGCACTGCACTGGCATGCTCACTGCTGTCGTCCGAATAACACAGACGGGACAAAATGTTGCGTTTACTGTTAAACTGGTAAACCTTGAGACCAATGTATAAACGACTGTTATCTTTTGAGTTTTCCTCCCATTACTCTGTCCTTTGTGACTGTCTACATCTTGAAACTAAGCTGCGCGATGCAGGGATCAACTGACTGGCACATGATCAGACGGGTTTACAGAGCGGTAGATGCGCTATGAAAAAAAGACCGGAGCGTTCTATGAAATGACGCATTAAAAAAAAAATCGCTTGAGTACGCAAATTTGATTGTGGAAAGTCAAAATTGTTATTGTAATTAAATTGTGTAATTGTAATTGTGCAGCCCTACCTGCAGGCCTATCCGAGGTAAACTGAGTTGGTTGACTAAATCCTGCCGTGTAAGCCGACCTCAAGCATAAATAGACATCAAAGTACTTAGATTTTTCTTTTCTTTTGTCTACTCAAAAGAAAATAAATAGAATTTCTTAATTTTAATTAAACATGGATGAAAAAAACAACATAAAATATAATTTTGAAAATTTCTATTTTGTTCAGATTTTTTTAAATGAAAGTTACAACTGATAGGCGTTACGCAGACCGTGCTGCCTTCAAGTCTGTGTTTGCATGGATGTTCTTTGGTGTCCTTCTATGAAACATGCTGTAATGGATCGGAAATGGCAAGCTTAAACCCAAAAGCATGACTCATAGACAGACAGCTATTTAAAAAAAAAGCCAAGGGTCAAATCCAGGGGACTTATTTCATTTCCAGTATGTACATCCCTTCATTTCCTCGTGGAGGAGGGAATGAGACAAAAGAGACAGACAAGGAGAGACATTGTGGCAACTGGCACTTGACAAATACAAGCAACCCTTACCTTTAAGCTCTCATTTTAATGTGAATGAAAAATAGACTTTATACTGACTAAATTAAGTCTAACATTGTGCTCTTGTGTTTTTCACAAAACTTCATATTTGCAATATTCTAGCTAGCTATGTTAGTGCATGTCAGCCTTTTGACTCAGTTTAGCCTTCTTTATCAGTTAAACAACATCTCCATGTTCTATTTTTTGCTGGAAGATCATTCAGTTATATAATGTAGTAAGGTACCAAGTGTAACCTAGTGACTAGTTTTCCCCAAGGCAAATCATTATGTGATTTTACTGTTATATATCCTATCGTATAGTGCTGTTGTATTGTCTTAGTGAAGCAATGGTCAAATGTTTTTTTTTCATATTGTTAAAAGATATCCCTGCTTGTAGCTCCTGTGGCAAGCCTCCTCGCTCCTCTCTCCTTGAGATACATTAAGGATCCTGTAAATATGCAGCTCTGAGATTGATTTCCGGGTCCCGACGAAGGAGCAAGAAGGCACTAAATTGAGAAATAGCAGTTATAATTCAGTTCAATTCAATTTAATTATAGTATCAAATTGTAACAAGAGTTATTTCGAGACACTTTACAGATAGAGTAGGTCTAGACAACACTCAATAATTTACAAAGACACAGCAATTCCAGTAATTCCCACAAGAGCAAGCATTTCGTGCAACAATGACGAGGAATGACTTTCTTTTAGGGAGAAACCTTGAGTGGTGTGAAAAACTTCCTTTTAGGGAGAAACCTTGAGTGGTGAGAAAAACTTCCTTTTAGGAAGTAACCTCGGACAGACCCAGGCTCTTGGGGATATTGCAAAAGAGGTTCCCAGCCCCCTCCATAAACACGGAAAAGGATAAGTGGAAATGGATTAGTATTTAAGGCGTTTTTGCATGGTACCTACTCAACTCTACAAACCTCTTTTGGTTTTCTAATAAGAAAAAAATCCCCCGGTACCTGCTACCAGGTACTTTTAGTAGTAGCCTACTACCTCAGTCAAGGTTCCAAGCAAGCTGAGGCAATACCAAAAGGTGACGTGAAAACCTGCAGACTACTGATTGGTCAGACAGAATCGTCACTAATCACTGCGTCATCAGCAGACAAGAGTGTCCTGAACAAACGCACATTTATAAAAAGTTTTAGCCAGACACCGTGAGATTTTAGCTACTCTCTGCACTAATCAAAGAACTTTATATATATTTATGTTATTGGCTATGGCAAGCCGCAAAACCACGCCATGGTTTACTGAGGAGGTGAAGACTTTTTTGTGTGTGGTTGCGGATGAGCGGATCCATGGGGCAACAAGGAATGAAAAGGTCTACAAACAGGTCTCCAACTGCTGTCCTCAGACAGCTACAACCGTACTTTCCAGCAGTGCAGGGAGAAGCTCAAAAAGCTCAAAAGTGACTATCGCGCCATCAAGAACCACAACGGCCGGAGTGGTCAAACAGTTAAAACTGGAAGGTGTTTGACCAAATAGAGGCAATTTACGGACAGAGACCGCCGAGCATTGGGAAGGAGGGCGGATTCGACTCGGCTACGACTCTGTGGAGTCCATGATGGAGGATGGTAAGTGTTTTTTACTTTAACATCTGTAGACACACTGCGCACAACGTTATGTTGAAGTTAGCGGGCTATTGTTAAGCTCACCTAACAACCATGATAGTTTAGACTACTCGTAAGCTTGTATAAAACATTAGCAGATAACAATAAGCTAACGCTATCAACGTTATTTCCCTATGAGCTTGTGATGAAAACGTTTTTAATACAGCTGGGACTCAGAAACGTGCTCTATTTGCTGGACTTACAGCTGCAAAGATGATGATTGCAACCCGTTGGAAACCACCTCATGACCTGTCTATCCACACAGGGACCATTTCCTACTTGGATGTAGTGTTAATGGAGCTTTTCATGGAGCGCCAGGAAAGACTCTGGACACTTGGGTGGACGTTATTGAGGCTGTGAAGTCCAGGCTGTATGTCTATTTCTGTGTGTGTTTGTGTGTGTCTGTTTCTGTTGTTTTTGTCTCCCTCCCTTCCGTCTTTCCTCTCTATGTTCTATTTTATTTTTATTTATTTTTATGTCTGGCCCTGGGACACATTCTCTGTCTCAGTGTATTGTTTGTAATTGTTTGTTGCGGTTTAATTTTTCTAAAATAAAAAAAAATAGAGCCTGGAGTTACACAAATGCAACATGAGGGTTAACACGTAATTGATCTTTCTATTCAATATTTATTTTCGACAAATGAAGAGGTTTCAATGACTCCAACGGACGACACTTGGGCCCCGGCGACTCTAGCACGTGCAGGAGATGCATCGGCCCCGGCGACTCTAGCACGGGCAGGAGATGCATCGGCCCCGGCGATTCTAGTACGTGCAGGAAGAGCACCGGCCCCGGCGACTCCAGCACGGGCAGGAGGAGCACCGGCCCCTGCGAGTCCAGCACGGGCAGGAGGAGCACCGGCCCCTGCGAATCCAGCACGGGCATGAGGAGCACCGGCCCCTGCGACTCCAGCACGGGCAGTAGGAGCACCGGCCCTTGCGCATCCAGCACGGGCAGGAGGAGCACCGGCTCCCGTGACTCCAGCACGGGCAGGAGGAGCACCGGCTCCTGTGACTCCAGCACGGGCAGGAGGAGCACCGGCCCCTGCGACTCCAGCACGGGCAGGAGGAGAAGCGGCCCCGGCAACTCCAGCACAGGCAGCACCTTCATCACCTGCGTCACCGGCTACCGGTTAGTATATAGAGATGGACAAGCTGAGAGGAACGTGAATTTTCATGCATGTGAAATGTAATGTGCAGTCAAAAGTACAAGGCACACAAAGCATACAAGGTTTTGCATTAACATGCACGGTAGACACAGTATTTGGAGTACCTGTGGTTTTTACTCTTGTGGAGCAAAAGCAAACGTAGTGGCATCACATGTAAAACTGAATGTCATGAAGATGAGATGTCTGATAGCTGAAACCAGGCATGCTGATGTAGCTTTCTTTGTGCAAAGGCAACCAATTTAGCAACATATTGAGAGAAAACGTCTTCTAGTCTGTAATCTGGGAGTCTATTCTCTGTGCTTAAATTAATATATTTGCTTATAATTTACATGTAATACTTTTTAATTACATTTATATTTCTGCGCTATATCATTACTTCACACCCAACCAATGCTACCTCTATATTTTTTATGTATGTATAAAGTGTTTTAGAACTGTGCACCACCTTATCTATTTCTTTCCACTTACTTTACTTACTTAATTACATATTATATGTTGGCATTAAAAAAAGAGTTGCTTTTAATCGTTGGATACTGTGTTTTTCTATCTACAAATCTTTTTAAATAATTGAATGTTTCTTTCATCATTGTTTTATATTACACGGCATTTTGCATGTAATTTTCAATATTTCACAATACTTATTACCAAGTCAATATAATAAAGAAAAGTTTTTATTATTTAGCTATTCAAACCCTCCCGTACATCCCTTCTTCCTCTGCACCCTGTGACTCTGCTGGCCCAAATGCATCCCAGTCATTGTCATAAGCTTCTCCAAGAGTCTCACAAAGATTTTGCAAAGCACAGCAAGTCAGAACCCTAGATTTCACCAGTTTTACATCACAGTCATTTCTTTTCATAAAGCAACGCAACCTTCCATTCAGTCTACCAAAAGCATTTTCAACAACAACCTGTGTCCTGCAGATTTTCCTTTTGTAAATCTGCTGTTCTGCTGAGAGCCCTCCAGTGTCACTGAATGGTTTTAAGAGCCAGTTCTGCAAGGCATAGGCAGAATCCCCCAGGATGTGGTAGTCAGCATTAAGCCCACCGATGTTCCTTGTGGAAGCAGGAAAGTACTTCCACAATTTGGACCCTCTCAAAACACAAGCATCACAGAAGATGACAGGCAGTCCTGCAAACACGTTCCAAATCAGTCCCTTTCCATCAACAACACCTTGAAGGATGATGGAGTGCCACCCTTTACGGTTGAAATAGTCGCAGTGGTACTCTTGTGCTATGATGGGTATGTGTGATCCATCAATAGCAACAACACACTGCGGGATCCCCCATGTGCTCTCAGTGTAGGCAGCCATTTCTGCAAACTTCTCCTGGTCTGGAAAACATATTTGTTCGGGCACCAACAACATCTCTGCAGCAGCAGCAAACTCTTGAAGACACTGGCACACAGTTGTGATGATTACTCCCGAGATGGCCAACAGTTCTGTATTCAGAGCTTCCACAATGCCCTGGCCAATGTCTTCTTCAGTGGTACAAATTTGCGGAAGGTTGCGTCCTGTTTCTCCATCACTGTACGCATTTTGTTATGTAGGTAAGTAAATGTTTCTTCGGACATTCTCAAGTTCTGAACCCACTGAGTGTGTGTGAAACCGGGAACATAACATCCCACCTCTCGGCAGCTCGGTTGCACGCCCAAACAGACAACCTGCGGCGGCGATTTTGCAAGGTCGCTATGACGACCAGCCACGCTAAAGCGGTACTTAATTTGCAATGGAAAACGGACACACAGTACATCGAGTCGAGAAGAGGCGAGGCGAGTCGAGTTGTTACCAGCACTGGAAAAACGCCATAAGGCATTAAGACTGAGGTGGGAAATGGGGACAAGGTGTGTATGTGGACGGAGATGGACAGGTGTTCAGAATGGTGGAAAAGGATTTCCTGTAGGCATGGCCGTACCCACCATTTAGGTCACCAAGGTTCGGACCTCAGTATTTTTTCCAAGATGAATAATAAAACCTGTGAAAAACAATCAAACAAGCATCACACATAGAGGAAAGGGACAGGTCACATGTGGCAGTTACATTTTTGAGTTAAAATGCCATGTAACTCAAAAATGTAACTGACACATGTGACCTGTTTCTTTCCTCTATGTGTGTTGCTGGTGTGTTTGTGTTGACCATACTGTATTTCTGTTTAAATTGTAACTGGGGTGCCGTCTTGGCCGGGTGTCAGTTGGAAAAGAGACTTCAATCTCAAGGGACTTCCTGGTTAAATAAAGGTTAAATAAATAAATAATAAAAAATAACAAAGCTTTGCCAAGCTATTGCCAAATTAGTTGCTACAAAGCTAATGACAACTATCAGCTCCACACAACTCTCTCTGTATTCTTCAGTATCGTTATGTTCAGAGAATTGTGTTTTGTGTGTGTTTTGTCATGGCAACAGAAACTACGCACTGAAGCTTTAACTTTGTCATAACACTAAGATGACCGCTGACAGTCATGGCTTGTGTGTAAGTGTGGTGCTGTGCATTAACTGGTTATTACTACACAATCTTTGCGCAACATGATGGTTCTCTGATGCATGTCAATATTTTGAGAAAACCGAACAGCCAGCTGAATCTTAGAGTGATAAAGCGAACTAACGTTACTACCCTACAAATTGGCCTGTTGGGTACTTTTACCTGTTAGTTTGATTTGTGCTCAAAACAAACTCTTTGGAATCTACTTAACGGAGTCGTGCAATTGTGAGTCCACTGCTTCTGTGTGCGTGACAGGTAGTGCCCACTGTGCCCAGGGCACGACTAAAATGATGTCTCTGTGCTGTTAAACACAAACAAACTGACCTTATCTAATTGAAATTATATTTAAAAAGATATTATATGAATGATTTCTTTGGTAATGACAGTGGAATCTGTCGACACATTTCTATAATTCAAATCAAAAATGATGCAAACACAAAAAAAATTGTAAAGGTCTATACAAGTTTACAAAAAAAATGTTAACACACTTTGGCAGATGAGACATGTAATGTGTGACAGAGAAGAACAAGCAGTGAATACAGAGGGTGAGAAAGAATAGGAAGGGTCAATTTGCCTTTAATTTAAACCCTTCAATTAAACATTGTCAACAATAACGTATGTTCTGTGGATCATTCATTGCAACATTTAAACTCATTTAGACTTTTTGACTCATCTATTACTGCTTGACAGATAATTCAGCACTGATGGAAGTTTTAACGCTATTGTTATCCCATTTTTTAAATTCACATATTTAAATTAGGAAAATCTAATTTTAACCCTCCTAACAAGCTGAATTTTTTGGGGGGGATTTTTAAAACCATGCGTACGCCAATAGTGCAGGAGGGGGTTACTGGATCTGAAATGATAAGAGAGTTAGTATGGCGGGGGAAACTGAGCAGGCGACAGAATTTTTCATATAAACTGGCTTAGCTTGTCACAGAATTGACAGAATTCTATATTTGTCTGTCGCTATCTTTCATTAAAATTAATCTCACATAGATCCACAAATGCACCTAACCTGCATTTGAACATTTTGCAGATGAGTCAAACTATTATTCCATTTTAAGTGTATTGCTCACGTATCATTTTCAGTAGACATGTCCAGCTCTGTAAAATCTCCCTGCTTTTCACAGGCAGGGCTAAATGCCATGTAATGCTGTGATACAGGTAATTACTGTCAGAAGAAAAAGAAAAATTAAGAAATAGTTATTCATGTTATCATACGTGAATCCCCTTTTGAAACCAGGTCTAGACTAGTGACTGTCAAGGTGAAAATATAAACACAAGGCCTGAGCCATTTCCGCTGATGGCGAGAAAATTACTGTTGCGTCTAATTTTGAATACAAATACATTATTTAGTAGTCCAGAGCTCACTGGACCTGATGTTTTACCTCATTAATGTAATTTTCATCCGTGCTCCACTGAGCAGCTCTGGCCTACTCACAATGACAGGAGTCAGGTCAGGCAGAGCAGGTTGATGTTTTGAGGGCGCAATATGATGGAAATAGATGAGGTTCTCTTAGGGTGAAAGAAAGCATGCTCGGAGCCAAACACACAAAAGGATCACACACACGCACGCACACGCACACACACACACACACAGACCTCATGCTCAGTTCCATCAACTGATGAGTCATTTATTTCCAGACATCTCTAGTGTACAAGTGCCGCCACATGCTGTTGACACTAACCTGTTAATCCTGCCGAGAGGTCCACTCCACAGAATGTGATGGTGCATTTTTCATCCTCATAAAAATAAATCCCCAACTCAACAATAGCTGAACAGAGAACAGCATGATGTAGTAACTTTGTTAAAAGTCAAGACTTAAAAGGAAAAATGTAACCCATTTTGACTATCCAAAACATACACAAATTAATTTTTACAGGCGGTGATAATATAACTACTTAGTTATCTGATTTATGTAAGTGTACGTATAACCTAATCCAGTGTAGGGGGTCATACATTAACAAGCCACCATTACTGCAGAGGCCGCAGGCACTTGGAAACCTCAACAGTAACACTGTAGTATGATACTGCATGTAGCCGCTCGAACAATGCAATGCATTCTTGAAAAACAAATGGCAATTCACTCACACTGTCTGGAACCATTCCTTCTACATATGTGTCCCAGTTCCACATTTACAATTTCACAAATATTAGACCTTTGTTAAATTACACATTTACATTGTGATTGTGAATTTAAAACACAAAACCTTCCATCCCCTGGAGGCTGTAGAAATTGGCATTTCTGCCTTCTCTGTATCAACCTTTATAATTGCTTTTTAAAACTTCATTTACATTTTGATCCACTTGGGGGGAGGGGAGCAAACGGTAAGCCCAACATTGACACATAAGGTTGATATGACAAAATTGTTAGCAACCACTTGCCTATTTACATCTCCAGTATGCCAACTTAGCTTTGATTGGGAGTCAGCATCCTATTGGGCTCTAAGCTGTCTCCATCTTTCAAATACATCTCCAATTGGTACCTGACGTTTGTTATGTTGTTATTATGTATGTAGGTATGCAATGCATGTTTTTACAGGTATGTATATCTGGCAACACCCAGGCCAAAACACAGACAGAAAATCTGTCACGAAACAGACATTTTTAAAGGAAAAAAAACTGGCCTTGGCATTGTTGTCAAAAAAGATAGTATTTCAACTTAACATGATTTATTTAATATCATATGACGCATTGGGGTCATTTTTGGATCATTACAGTAAATATATTACATATTGGACCTTCAAAGGTGCCCCATAAGTTCCGGCATGGTCACTTCTGTTAACGCTCCAAGTAAATTTCAATCAAAACAGAGCAAGCTCAGTTGGTCTTGTTTTTTTATTAAATATTATCTATAGATTTCAAAAGGAAAACCATTACGTCCTTCTCTCCTCACTTCCACTTCAGAGGAGCATGGAGCAACTCAGCGTCCTCCTATTAAATTTCTCTTTATCCCTTAGTTTTTCTCTCTCTCTGTCTCCCTCTCTCTCTCTCTCTCTCTCTCTCTCTCTCTGTGGCTCTGCCTAACACCACATGCTGATGCTGGAAAGATATTAAATGCAAGATAAAACAGGGAAACGAAGTGCTGTCACTGAGGCTGGAGGCTCTATGAAAATGACAGATAGACTTTCATCATATAGAGGGACTCCTTTCTCTACTTGGAAATGCTCAATAAAATCTAAACTTTTGATATGGGAACTGTGACAGTATAAAATGGGAAACTACTCAGAAAACACACGGTGACTGCATGACTGAATCATTATGCAGCTTGCCTGTGCTAGGTCTAAATAAATTATTATGTACTGTAATGCAACCAGATGGGGAATCAAAGTCAATTATCTTGACACTTAGCCTACATGTTTACTGAGTGTCCCTATTATACATCATTAGGGGTGTTTCTTTTTAACTGCTTGAAAGCCGAGCGAATGAGAAGAGGAGTAACTTATGCAATTTAGTAGTTTAGTTACAATCACAGATAGCACTTCAAAATGAAAGCTGATGTTGAAAAATACTACTACAACCAAAATAAATAAAAACGTGGTATTGGTGTTATTTAAAATTTTCTAATGCAGGCCAGCGTTGAATTTATGACAAATTTATAATAAAGGTCCCATATTATAAAAAGTGTTTTTGATCATTAAGTCGATTGAGGTGCTCTGTAGATGCTGTGAAAGTATCAAAACGCTCAATCAACAGAGAAATGGTCTCAGCCCATATTCAGAAACGTTGCCTTTTTGCAATTGCACGTGAAAAAAATATTTGTACAGTTGTGATATCACAACAGTATAGTACAGGTAGAAAGCTACATGACTGTAACGGCACTGCAGCTACAGTACATTCCCTAGCTGCAGTGATGGTGCAGAGTTGCAGAGAGCATAGATTCAGAAGACATGCAGAGAAAGGTGCTAAAACTGAGCTCTTCAGATAGAGGGTGAATACATGTATATTTAGACTGTGTGAGAAATTTATTTTTTAAAGCATGTAGGCATATTCTAGTAGAAACCCAAATAGAAGTATAGACCTGAAAACGAGTATAGTGTGGGATGTTAAACTGGAAAACACTTTAATAACAAAATGATTAATGTGAATGTCAGCAAGCCATGATGCTTCCAATGATAATGCGTTAAGCAGGTATGTTTACCATGTTCAACATCTTAGTTTAGCATGCTAACAATTTGTATTAAACAATTTAAAAAAAGTACAGATGAGGCTGATAGACATACTGGCTGACTTGCCACCAACATTGCCATCCCTAGAGCCATGCCACTAAAAAGGCATTACTTAAAAAACCCTTTTGTTTATGATTTATGCCTGTGATATATATTGTGTAAAGCATTTTTTTCGCCACTGATATATGTATTGTGTAAAGTTTGTGACATTGAGGCTGCTTTTGTCATCTAAATTAGATATTGTTAAGTGTAGGAAAGCAAGTGCAAAAGAAAGGGTGTTGCAAAGTCATGTTTTCCCTTTTGGCATACCAAAGGAGAATATTAGAAACTTGCAGGCTTTGAAGTCACACCATACTTAAATTACTGGATGAGATGAAAGATGGTTGGGAGACAAAAAAACAACAAGCCGTACATCCCTGCAGTAACAAAGCTCCTTTCCACCCGGCATTTCCATCCACAGTCATTTCAAGTTTCTTTTTCACAAGTGTCTCTGGTTCTAAAAGCCAGCTGCATGGAGAGTCCATACTTATCACATTCCCAACAGACAAACATGCCCTAACAAGGGATTTGTTAGAAGCCTAACAAGGGATTTTGTAATGTAGCCAGTTTTCAAAAATATGCTCAAAGCAATTGGCTGCATTCATTTTTCATCAGCAGCACATGCACATACAGTATACCAAAATGAAAAATACAAACATTTGACCAGATCAACCCATATGTGGTTGCAGAACATGGTGACATGTATTATTACATTTACCATGATGTATTCTAATTTCTTTATTTACCTGTGCTGAATGCTGTTATACCTGATTTGTACTGTAGAGTGAAATTGCGGAGGTGTATGCACTGCTCCCTCCACCATCCTGCAATGGCCCTTATCACTCCACTTCTGTTTTGAGTGACACTCAATTTGAAGTGTCAGTGATGTATTGGAGGGGCCATTCACAGGTGAGCATCCGAGGTGAGAAAGGAT
>NC_048428.1:4702140-4718419 GCF_013103735.1 Etheostoma cragini | reverse complement strand
AGGGTTTCTTCAGCTTCAGGTTTGTTTTTAACTTCGGTTTACATAGTTACATAGTAAGCAGTAGATTTCTGGTGAACGGGGGTTTAAGACATGCTGCTCGGTTAAATGCAACTCCCGTTGCGTCTCTGCCATCGGAGATTATTATTTTTTTTACTGTCAGCTGCCCTCCACCCCCTCTCTCTCTGTGTCTCTCTCTTACTCACACACACACACACACACACACACACACACCTGGTGTGAAAAAAAAGAAGAACCAAAAAAACAAATCACACTGATCATAAAAAAATAAAAAGTTAAAAAAAGAAAGTTATATTGAGTATGAAAACTCTTGTTCATTACATTTTACTTCATACTTACTTCATTGCAACCGCATGTGTTGTATTCAGTGTTGCAAAACGTTCTGTATATAGTATGTTTGTTACCATGACAACACCATTGATCTGAAGCTTGATGCTGTCATGTAAATAGTTTTCAAATCAGCAATAAATATAACAATTTTGGATCAACTCATATCAATTGCATGCTTAAATAACATACCGGTTAAAGCCCCGCACATTTCAAGAGAGCCTGACCCACTTCCGGTCTAAATCTGACCACTTTCGGTTTAGGCCCCGCCCAGTCCGAGTACGGATCCGGATAATGCTGTACTCGCTCATCCCTACTAGCCAGTAATGTCTGGCTATGTAGGACTAGTGTCTGGCAACATTGATGCTGTGTTCTCAACATGGCAACCTCCGTGAACTTTAAGTCCGGGGAGGGACTTGAAGAGGGAGACGTCTCTCTCCAGTATTTTGAATTTGGACTGCAGTAACTCTTTTAAATGCGAGACCTTTAATACACTAAAGATCAAGCTCATCTTGCTGTTGCACAATCCTCATAGTGTTGTTCGGGTCAAATTTGACCCATTTTCAAATATTTCTCTTAGGGTTGTTAATGATTTACCACTTAACAGACAACACGAATTGTGACAGATTAATACTAAATACTGCTCAAAACAATATCATTAAAGCCAAAATAAAAAACTAAAACCTTTTAAAAAGACAAAAAGGCTATTTTTGTATATTTACGGCTAGTTAACTGGCTAGCGCTACTATCGGGAATGTTGACCTGGGATGACAACAGGTGTGATTATGTGCTGCCATTAAAAATAATGAAATAGTTTGGAGACATCCTGAATGAACGTTAACATGTGCCAGTCTATGATAATCAGTCCACATTTATTCCTCTGATCCTGACTTTAGTCAAAATAAGTCAAAGATTTCTGCTTATTTTACTCAAAAGGTTTGTTATAATTTCATTCAATTGTGGTTTATTGACCATGCATTTCAAAGGAAGTATGAAACTTGTGGTAATGAGTTGGAATGACATTAACACAGAATAGAGGGATAATGTATACCTTATGGTTTATAAGTGGGATTGTTTATGAACAGGTTGATGGAAGGCAAACACAAAGGTTAGGCCCAATTGAAATTGGGTAACCTTGGCTTAAATCTCACCAGTGTAGTTTGATTATCATTCAATACACACTGTTTGAATTATTAAATGGCTGTTTTTCTGTCACATTAGTGTTAATATTATTTTAGCTAGAATTATTATGCATCAGAATGTTGATAGTGAATTAATTTACTTCTTGAAGGTTCTAAGGCTTATAAATAGGGTTCACTTGGGGTAAAGGTTGGGAATAGTCCTTTAGCTGTGAAAAATATTGTCACTCACTTTGATAACCACACTATTACTAATATCACCACTAGGAGAAAGACACTTTAGATGTTAACAGTAATATTAACATATTTGTAATTATAGCTGACACTTTAGCAAGCAAATACATCCATTAAGAGAGCTGCTAAGAACTGATAGACTTTTATTCCGTCATCTAGAAACACTAGTTTGAACCACTAGTTTGAACCAGCTAAATTAACATCCTTCAGCTTTCTTTGGAAAATGACCACATAAAGATAATACCACTCTGTGTCCTTTTTCTCCCCATTTGGCAAAACAAACCAGAGCTAAAATGTGAGTGAATATGCTCATGCTTCTCTGTTCTTTGCTAACACATTCACAAGAACTTGATAAACGTAAAGGAGTGTTTGTTCTGAATTGTTCTGGAGTCTTTAAATGCCCATGGTGCTTAATATCTGCTTAAAATAATTGTAAAGGCTTGGAGGAATTCATTGTGTATGGTACAATGCTTAAACTGCAAGTTGGACCAGTTGACCTTCTGTGAGTGGCGCTAAGGAGTGCTAGAAGTAGTCTACCACCTTGTTTACTCCATTGCTTTCATTGCTGCAACAAACCAATTTCCTTAATGTCCTTCTGTGGATTTTCATGTTACATTATCTTGAGTGGTTGACATCAACAAAGCAAAGCTTTATGGTTCCTAAGACAAAATACTTGTTTTTACCCCACAGCTTTTAATATTATCAAAGAACAGATCAGTTCTACAGGACGGCTATTATTTATGCTGCTTGGGCAGTCAGTGGATGATGATAAAGCCCACAGCCAAGTTCAGTTTGAGCAATACAACAATTCTTCTAGAAACTCAATAATATACTCAACAACACGTAGACTGAATTAGACTTCACAAACCACATGTGAGAGTTTAAAGTCAATTCACTGTGGATGACATCATCAAGAAGTGGTAAGAATCCCACCCACTGACCACAAAATAACCTGCTATAGCACCTCAACCTAAATGATTTATACTGTAAAAGCACTCAGTGAAATATGACGAGGTCAGTAAAAAATATGAATAATTCTGGCATGCACCTACCATCACTAATACATTTGGTTCATACCTTTTAAGGGTTTAATCCAGATGACCTTAGTGATGCCCTGACGTTTCCTCCAGTGTGATCATAAGGTTGACACTTTTTGTTTTTAGCATAGTGTCTCGACAACCTCTCCAGGAACCATCACCTTATTGTGGTGGAGAGGTTTGTTTTCCCTATAATCCTGAGGGCTTTAATGTCTGGAGCTTTGTGTTCCTGGTAGGGTCTTCTATGGCAAAGTGGTCTTAGGTGAGGGGCCCGAGAAAGAACGGTTCAAAAACCCTATGAGCCAACGGCGTAGAGATGTAGTGACTCTGTCCGGAGGAAACCCAGGGCCCCACGTTTGGAGCCAGGCCCAGACGGAGGGCTCGTTAGTGAGTTCCTGGTTTGCCACAGGGCCCGGCCAGCTACAGCCTGAAAGGTTACGTGGCACCCCTCTCCCCATCTCATGGGCCCACCACCTGTGTGGGGAACTGCTGGGGGCGGGTGTTCTGCAACATGGGTGGCGGTGAAGGTCAGGGGCCTCAACTGGAAGGAGCCGGAACTTGTCGGAGGTGAGTTGTCCAGGATGTGAGGCGTCAGGCGGGTGTGGGGATATTCACAAGCCCCCGGCTGAGCGGTGGACTCCGGTGGATGGGAGGGTTTACCCCCTATGCCTGCGAGTGGTGGGGGGGAAAACTCTGACTGTTGTTTGTGCATAGGCACCAACAAGAGTTTTTGAGAATTTAGTCTTCTTTATAATAATTTATTATTCTATGTATTTACAATTATTTATCTATTAGTCCAATAAGGGGAAAGTACAATTTACAGTCTGTTGTAATTAGACACAGGCCTGAATTACACACTGCTCAGTACCTATACATGCTATAAATGGAGAGATGTCAGAGTGAGGGGGCAGCCCATGGAAAGAGCAGAGCAGCCTTGCTCAAGAGCACCTTGGCCGTGCCCAGGAGTCCTGTATGGGGCTCCAGTGGGGGACTCCATAGTTCTGACGTGGGACTTCAACGCACACGTGGGCAATGATGGAGATACATGGAGAGGAGTGATTTGAAGGAACGACCTCCCTGATCTAAAGCAGACTGTCTGTTGTTGGACTTCTCTGCTAGTCATGGATTGTCTATAACAAACATCATGTTCAAACATAGAGATGCTCATCCAGAGGCAGTTGCAGGATACCGAAGGGCTGTGAAAGAAGGAAAGCAGAGGATGTGGGAGAAGTTCGGAGAAGATTAGAGAAGGACTTTCGATTGGCACTAAGGTGTTTCTGGAAAACTGTTCACCACCTCAGGAGGGGGAAGCGGGGAACCATCCAAGCTTTGTACAGTAAGGATGGGACGTTGTTGACCTTAACTGAGGAAGTAATAGGGTGGTGGAAAGAGCACTTTGAGGAACTCCTAAATCCAGCTGACACGTCCTCTATGGTAGAGGCAGAGCTGGAGGATGATGGGTGATTGTTGTCAATTTCCCTGGTAGAAGTTAGTGAGGTAGTTGAAAAAATCTCCAAAGAAGCAAAGCCCCAGGGATTGATGAGATCCTTCCAGAAATGCTGAAAACTCTGGTTATGGAGGGTCTGTCTTGGTCGACACGCCTCTTCAACATTGCGTGGCGGTCTGAGACGGTGCCTAGGGAGTGGAAGACCAGGGTGGTGGTTCCCCTCTTCAAAAACGGGGATCAGAGGGTGTGTGCCAAATACAGGGGATCACACTTCTCAGTCTCCCTGACACAGTCTACTCTAAGGTGCTAGAAAGGAGGGTTCGGCCGATAGTCAAACTTCGGATTGAAGAGGAACAATGTGCATCTGTGCTGCAGGAGTATGGGTTGAGGGGTCCCTTCTCAGGGCCATCCAATCTCTGTATGACCAAAGCGAGAGCTGTGTCCGTGTTCTCAGCAGTAAGTCGTTCCAGGTGAGGGTTGGCCTAAGCCAGGGCTACGCTATGTCACCAATCCTACTGTTTGTGGTATTTATGGAATGGATATCAAAGTGTAGCCGGGGTGGGGAGGGGTTGCAGTTCAGTGGGCTGGGGATCTCATTACTGCTTTTTGTGGATGATGTGGTCCTGATGGCATAATCGGCCTATGACCTTTAGCACTCACTGGATTGGTTTGCAGCTGAGTGTGAAGCAGCTGGAATGAGAATCAGAGCCTCTAAATCTGAGGCCATGGTTCTCACTAGGAAACCAATGGAGTGCCTTCTTCAGGTATGGAATGAGTCCTGACCCAAAGTGAAGGAGTTAAAATATCTTGGGGTCTTGTTTGCAAATGAGGGGACAATGGAGCGAGAGATGCGGTGTTACATTTAATTTACCGCACCGTTGTGACGAAAAGAGAGCTGAGAGAGCGTTCCTACCCTCAACTATGGTCATGAAGGCTGGGTCATGATCGAAAGAACGAGATCCAGGGTAAAAAATGGGTTTCCTCAAGAAGGTGGCTAGTGTCTCCCTTAGAAATAGGCTGGAAAGCTCAGTCATCCGTGAGGAGGTTGGAGTAGAGCCGCTGCTCCTTTGCGTCAAAAGGAGCCAGTTGAGGTGGTTCAGGCGTCAGGTAAGGATGCCTTCTGGGGGCCTCCCTAGGGAGGTTTTCCAGACACGTCCAGCTGGGAGGAGGCCTTTGGGAACACCCAGGACTAGGTGGAGGTATTATATCTCCAACATTGACCGCGTCAGGATCCCCCAGTCGGAGCTGGTTAATGTGGCTTGGGAAAAGGAAGTTTGGGGTCCCCTGCTGGGGCTGTATAGGTGAATGAAGATTGATGGATGGATAGATGGTCTTGACAACTATTGGATTGATTGGTATTATATTTGGGAAAGATATCCATGGTTCTCAAAAGACAAATTATGAAAACTTTGGTGAGCCTTTTACTTTTCAAAGACTGGCACAAGCCGGTCAAGGTTTTGACTTATCCGACAACCAGCCTGACAACCGCAGACCACGTGTAACCACACCAGCCCAGGACCTCCACATCCAGCATCTTTACCACCAAGATCGTCTGAGACCAGCCACCCAGACAGCTGCTGCAACAATCGGTTGCATAACCAAAGAATTTCTGTAAAAACTGTCAGAAACCATCTCAGGGAAGCTCATCTGCATGCTCATCGTCCTCATCGGAGTCTCGACATGACAAATTAGATAGATTCATAAATTAGCCTGAAGCTAATGTGTACCTGTTCAGGAGAAAATTAGCCAACTCAACGTCCTTTGGGCTCTAAGCTGTCGCCATCTTTCAAATACATCTCCAATATTTATCTGGGGGATTGGTATGTCTCTGGTCATGCAACTGTTAGAAATATGCAGTTTATTTTACGTTGGGTAGAATCTATCTCCGTTGATAATGTTTGTTTGTTTAGTCTAAACATTCTAAAATGCTTTTTTCAGACAGTGTTTAGCGGGTAACATTACTACATCTGCCCTGCTCACCAAGACTCCACTCTGCTCTGCTGGCGTGGCTGTCTCCAATTTAAACAGGAAATGCAAGTAATGCCTTACCGCATTGCCGAATGCTAAACAAAACTGACAACAGAACACATAGTTGGTGTTACCACAAACAAACCTTCATTTAAAAGCGTACAAAGATCTTCAAGGAGGTCTCGGTGTTCTTGTTTGGTCCGCTTTTTGTGCGCAACCAAGTTAGATTGCTGGATCCGCACTTACCAAACAAACCACACTCCAGTGCAATTTAACCAAACTTAATGATGTAACTCATCAAGACCAACATTTGAGGCTCGGATTCATAATTGTCATGGGGTGCAGCCTAGGTCTGGGGTGTTTAAGTAGTTGCCCAAAAGGTAAACTGGCACCTCTTCATCAGTCCACGTACCGTACTTGGTCCGTATAGGAACTTGAAATGGCTACCCTCTAGTTTCCAAGTCCCTACGGACTGAGCTTCTGTGATATGCTACACAACAAAACCACTACAGATGAACATGTAATATCTATATTCACATTACAAACATCACTGACTATCCTTGTAACAATTTGTCCCCAAGGTTTTGACCCAGTCTTGTTATGAAGCCATGCATGCATTAAAGTGTTATTCCATTGGACCCTTTCCAACCAATTTCACAACTTATTTAGATGGAGCTGAATAGGGTTTTTTAGGACCACAACCAGGTTTGAAAAAAATGTCCAGAAAAACTGGAAAATCTTTCCAAACAGTCCGTACTTTTAAAAGAGGCAGAAGAGAATCTAAAATGACATTTTTACAGGTGTGTCTCCCTTCTGCATGCCCTTCTCTGACCTGAAATGAATTGCCTACCAGAAAAGGGAAAACACATCACTTCAAAGTTCAGTTCAAATATATATGTAGATGCCATCCAACTAGGGGCTATTGTCTCTGCCTGGGCCACTCTTTATATGTCTGCAGTGGTGGAATGTAACGAAGTACAAATACTTTGTTACTGTACTTTACTTAAGTAGAATTAATAGTGCATACTTTTGACTTTTACTTTGTTACATTTTTCAGCAACTATCTATAGTTTCTACAAAGTTCTGTTACTTTTTTCTTTTTTTTAAGATTATTTTTGGGGCATTTTAGTCCTTTAATTGACAGGACAGCTGAAGACATTTTTAAGCATTTCAAACGCTGTTTCAGCTGCTGCTGTCACAATGCTGATCCTTAATTACAAACATAGCCATTAGGAGTGTCTTATATTAAATCTTCCCTCCTGTGATCTTGCATGCAAGGGAAACATTGCTACTAAACTATACAAGTCAATGGAAAGGCAAATTACTCATGATTACTGAAATTACAGTTCACAATCACGTTCGACAATCAACACAGCTTGAAACAACCAAACAGAACTCTGACTGGTATGGGACTCAAGAAGAATGAATTACAAAGCGTGTTAAAGTTCATCTTGGAGTTCATCTTGCATCGTCATAGCATGAAACTGCTGTGACTTAATGCAACACACACGCACATACAGGACATCAAAGGTGTGTTGTGTTTGATTCTCGGCTTGTGGCTGTTTGCCAGAAGAGACATTTAGTTTCTAAAGAAGCTGGGGGCAGCAAAAAAAGCCGCTGGAAATGATGAGAAAGTGAATAGTGATGATTCTCTCCAACCAATCAGTAGTCCGCAGGTTTTCACATCACCTTAGTAGAGATAGTACTAAAAAAGTACCTGTTAGCACCTGCCCCGTGCTCCACTCCCATGGAAGGCCAACTCGACTTTCCTCAGTCTTGTGATGTCAGCCTGGGTTTGAATGTTTTCAGGTCAGAAAATCTGAGGCATAGTTACTGCTGCTTCTATAACCATATTCTGACATGCTAAAGTCAGAGTAACACGGAGCAAAACCTCTTCAAGTTAAAATTAAACCTCAGAGACCATAACCTCTAGTCAATGTACTGCATATGTTTTATTACATAAGAACATAGAACAAAAGAGGGCTAGGACAGGACAATATGTAGGTATACATATTAAAATATGATAAGCACAGGTACAGTACACAATGCATACAAGTACATCTTGACATACAGAAATAGAGTAGAGTTAAATTAAGAGTCTTTGTGTTTGCAGTGATCCCATTCTTTCCGGTATTTCTCCTTTTGAAGCACCAGCATGAAAGTCAATTCTACATACTGCAATTAGAGTTTATCAGGTTTATTAAGAGTGTCATGGTGGGAGGATTCCTCTTAAGCCAGCATCTGGTAATTACTTGTTTGCTTGGAAATTATGACACTCTTCAGGAGGACATAAAAAGTCAAAAGAGAGGTCAAACGTTATATCCAAAGTCTCTACAATTAAAAGTCCCACTTCTCTCCAAAAGGGGACAATATACAGACAAGAACAAAGACATAAATATGATCCACAGAAACCCCACCTCACCCCCTTTAGCAAGAAAACTATGAACCGCTCAATTTTGATTTTTGACTTGGGGTACTTAAAAATCCTATGTAGGTTTGGTTCTTCCAACGGAAATCTCACCAGAATAAAGAATTTGTGGAAGTGGATTGATTTTTCCAAATTGTTGTTACTTCTAAAAATACTATGCTTATTTTTCCCAGTTCTCCCTAATGCACCATGTTGTGTTCATTTTCGATGAAGTAAAGTTTTTGTTTGCCATTAATACCTTTAGTAGTTTTTGTATCCTAAGCATTGATAAATATTGGAATAATTCTCGAGGCTCCAGCAGAATCAGGGGCCTTTATTGATTTCTAAAAAAGGTGACGGATGTGCAGGTAATAAAAATCTTCTTTGCCCAACTCATAAGATCGACACAGAGCCTCAAAAATACTCTGGTTTCTGTTTCTTGTTATTCTGCAGAAGGTGATTCCTTCTTTGGTCCGTTGTTTGTACCTATGGTCCAGTAAAAGCTGGGAGGAAGTGTGCAAGCCAGCTCAACACTCTAATTTCTCTGTGGAGCTGACTTCTCTTTTTATCACTTCTGACCATTTTCGAAGAACAACTACCACAATAATTTTGTTTCCGGTGTGTACTTCATTAGATCTGCCAGGGTAGCCCAAGACTGACTGTATAAGTATTTCCAATAAAGATAGCTCAACGTCTTTCCACCTAGCTTCGTAGGCTGCGTTACAACAGCACACCAGGGGCCTCAGCTGAGCTGACAGATAGTAATCTTTAAAACAAGACAGAGCCATGAACCCCCCTCCCCTGGCTCCTGTAGCATAGGACTCTTGGTTGTTTATTATTCCAGATGAATTTCGAAAAATGTCACTCTCTGGATTGCTTAACAGGAACCTCTATGGGGAGTGCAGTAAATAAAAATAATCTTCAGAATATTCATTTTGATTGTCCAAACACAACTGCCAAGGTCGAGGGGCAACAAGCTCCACCTGCCCAGGTCATCATATATTTTCTTATGCATCTGTTTATAATTAACATTGTATGATCGTGAAAGTTTTTCTGTCAAGAAGACAACAAGATATTTAATGTTTGCATGGTGCCAATTTAATTGCATTAATTGTTATGAAGGCGCAAAATGAAAGGTCAAGACTTGGTTTGTCTGGACGTTGAGTGTATGAACACAGTATTTCCCATATACTCCCAAGATCATAAGCAATGGAATACAACTTTCATGGTTTTTAATTGTTACAAGAAGAACATCTGCAAATTGAATTTGTTTTGTTTTTGACACCTCCCGCAGTTACATTTATTTATATTTCCTCATATTATTGTGTTTAATCTCTTAGCTAGTATGGCTGCATGCATTTTTTTTTACAATTATTTTTTGTTAGTTTTTTCCCTTTATTAGACAGCGAGACAGTGAACTGATGTGAAAGGGGGCGAGAGATGGGGGATGACACGCAGCAAAGGGCCGCAGGCCGGACTCAAACCCGGGCCGCTGCAGGACTAAGCCAACATGGGGCGAGCGCACTTACTCTATAGCTATAGTAGCTATAGGCCGCCCCAAGCTGCTTACATTTTATAACCTATGTCTAAAACACTTGGTCACCAATTGTTCTATACCCTTGCAGTTCGTTCTTTACCTACTGAGGGAAGGTCTGATGAGGAAAGACATTTTTGAATGGTTTGTCTGCTTTATCTGGCTGTGTGTATATTAATCTGTCATATATTTTAAAATTCATTCTATATTTCTTCTAGTTTAGTAATTATGTTGTTTGGTATAGGATCCCTAATTTTGCGGAAGGTATTTTCTGCTTGCTGTTTTCTAAGTCTCCATGCCAGCAACTTACGCGTTAGGCTCTGCCTCGTAATATCGCTGTTTCGTGAATCTTAGTTTTTTCCTCACTAAGAATCTAGTCTACCTGCTGCTTATTAGGCCTCATTTGCTCACCTATAGAGGGACTGTTGGTAGAATGAGTTTTTTAACTAGTCCTCCAATTCGGATAGCCTTTTAGCTCTAATCGTTTTTAGCCTTGCAGAGGTGTATTTACTGCATTATCATTATCACTGCAGCAGGGAGGAAGACAGAGGATAGCAGGTTACCCAGCAGGGCGCGCAAAGTGCAAAGACTGGTGTGGAGGTGAATTACAGTGAAATAAATAGGGGGTCGATAGTAAAACGACACGTCGGCTACAAAAATTGGATTACGGATCAGTTTATTCTTTTTGGTGTTTTTCATTTGAGCGTTTTAATGGAATAATGGGAGTTTAATAACAACAATAGGACAATTGAAGTCCAGATTATGAGGGAAATTCAGCAGACCTAACTGCTTCATATGCCATTGACATGTGAATATGGTGCTGAATTTGCCAGTGGTTTATGGAGACAAATGGTTGGGACTTGTCATGCAATGATACAGCTGATATGCTTCATTTGTAGCACAGTGTTTTGGTCTCAGCAGAAAGACTTCTCTTAGAAAACTGTACAGTGGTGCCTCTGTCTCCACTCCACCAGACAATTTTAGATGAGCCTGACAGACATGCAAAGTTGACAATTTATCATCAGATGTACCCTTCTAGAAAAGGTCAGCAGATGTGTGTTAAGTGGTGTAGAAACGCTAACAGTTTTGAGGAATCAATCCTTGACCCTCTAGTAGAACTAAGACCAGTTATTATAAAGCAGTTTATGGTTGTTAAAGGTCCCATGGCATGAAAATTAAACTTTATGAGTTTTTTTAATATTACTATGAGTTCCCCCTGCCTGCCTATGGTCCCCCAGTGGCTAGAAATGGTGATAGGTGTAAACCGAATCCTGGGTATCCTGCTCTGCCTTCGAGCCAATTGAGTAAATGCGCCAGTAATAGCCAGTTGGCAATTTTTCAACTGTAGTCCTAGTTACCTAGCATACATGTCTTTATAGTGGGAAGAAACAGGAGTACCCAGAGAAAACCCTTGTAAACGCCACACAGAAAGGCCCTGAATGACCTGGATTCAAACTGAGAACCGTCTTGCTGCGAAGCAGAAGTGCTAATCACTTAGCCACCGTACTGCTTGTGCTTTATGAGGTCATAAGGAGCAAGGTGACCTCCCCTTTCTCTGCTTTGCCTGCCCAGAGAACTTGGCCCACCCATGAGAGAGAGAAATCATGACTTTCAAATGAGCGAAGTTGCAGTTGGTCAAGGCTACACCCCCAGCCTCTAACCCCCCCTCCCCCCCCTTCCTTTAAAGCTAGAAAATCATAAATGGCAGTCTCATTGTGGGACTAGCTCTATAGGCTGTAATTCTGCACCCAGTCTGAATTTTGATCTATATAAAAGAGACTTCAGATACAGTATTAGGGGAACACTAAGTTCTATATAAAAGAGACTTCACATACAGTATTAGGGGACCACTAAGATCTATATAAAAGAGACTTCAGAAACAGTATTAGGGGACCCCTAAGGTCTATATAAAAGAGACTTAAGATACAGTATTAGGGGACTACCAAGGTCTATATAAACGCATCCAAAGAGTACCATGTTATGGGCCCTTTAAGAGGACAGAGTAGCTTTGTTTAGTTTGGTTTTGCCTGATCTTTGTCCGGTGGCCGAGGCTGCCCTACAGCCATACACATTCATACACACCGATGGCACAGAATTGGGAGCAATTATGGATTCAGTGTCTTGCCCATGGACACTTTAACAGTAGACTGCAGGGACAGGGATCGGTTGTTGGTTCAACAACCTTCCAATTGGTAGACAACCACGTTAGCCACAGCCACGTATGTGGGGCGATGGTTGCCTGTAATTTATGATACCCTGCAGGCCTCTACAAACAGATGCAGAGTAATTGGCTGAAAACCTCCATGTTTTTCAGAGAAGCTTATCTTTGCTACTCTGATCTCTTGACTTGAATCAGTCACTCAGTGAGTCCTTGCACGGTTGCTCCCGGAGCCGACTCACGACTGAAAGATCCATTGAGAGCTGAATCAAAGAGATTATAATGAACTGACAAAAGAACAGATCATTTCTGAAAGTGATTTGGTTCAGTTCGTTCCCAAAAAGATTTGTTCTTTTGAACAACTCATTCACGAACGACATAACACTTTTTGTGTATGTATTGAAATAACAGCTGGTTGTCACAGGTTGGTAGTCGGATTTACTAGGTCACTGTTTGCTTTATAAAGGTGAGATCAGTTATTGGTCTCTGAGTCAAGGGTGGTGCCCTGATATCATTTATGTATATTAAAACATTATTAATTATTTCACTTCATTAATATTGATAAAATATCTAATAATAAAAAGGAATTGCTCGTAACGGAACCTGTTCCTCCCAAACACCTTCAGATGGCTATGTTGGTACTAATAGAACTAGTCTTAGAATCAGGATCAGAATAGGATTTAATGCCAAGCACGCTTTCACTTACAAGGAATGTGTCTTGATGTTACACACAGATGTTGCATCTAGGTAACTTGTATTTATCTGTCCCATCTTTCTTGGAGCAGCAGTTATCTGAAATCTACACTATTAGGGGCTGTCAGCCAGCCTTCAGCCAGGATAAAGTGTATTTTGTGTAAATTTATTCATTTAAAACAAACAGTTCTTCACTTTTTAGCTCCTTTTAAAAATGTAACTGTAAGACTGGAAGATTTGACTTTTCTTGAGAAGAATCCTTGATAATGGAAACCGGGCATGTATTATTTTAAGTGACACTTGTATTGTCAAAACATCCACTTTCTTGGGACAACAGCTGTGGCCCAGATGGCAAACTATAATTTTGTACTAACAGAATAGTAAAGAGAGTGGTCTTTGTTTCTGCATTCCACTTGGCTAATATCAACTCTCTAAGTGAGGTTGCTGCAATTACAGTCATCAGAGGTTTTGAATGCGTATATGTAGCAGGTATGGAAAAATGTTTGAATTCCACCAAATATCCCTCAATTTAATGTTTATTTTTGGTTTTGGTTTGTTTGCTCTTTTTTAACAAAGGGACTGTTTATGTATTTTACATAGGAAATGCGCCCTCTGCTGGGCGTTTTGGGAACGCGGCTCTCGTCCGACGATGTAGGATCTGGCCGAGAGCGGTAGGTACCTTGTGTAGCGCGAGGCAGATGTATTAAATACAATCTTTAATGTGTATTTAAGTGTTAGACAGGGTGATTGTGATTAGTATAGGTTTTTAACAGTTGTTCTGCTTCATTCTCTTCTGTGAATTTTTGTGTATTGTTCAGTTCTGAGTGTTTTAGTGAGCTAGCTTAAATGCTATGTTTTCATGTGTATTTGCGTTGGCATTCTCCGTTCTGTGTTCAGCACTGCGCCTGTATAAGTATATGTACTTCTTTTTATGTTGTTAGGCGTGTGTTGAAGGCAAATGAAAAACGCTGTGTTTTTCTTTCCCTAAAACACTCAACAGGTATGTTATTTGCACTGAACTTACACCAGTTCTAAAGTGCATATTTTGTAATGCTGTGAGGAAGTGTGAGGCATTTGAAAGCAGTTTTATTTGGGATACATATAACAAAGTGTTCTTATATTCTTTAGATGTATTTTTGCATTTATTATTTAATATGTTTGTTAATATGTATTTTTGTTTCATTGAGAATGTAAATTGGCAGACGATGTTGGATCTGGCCGAGAGCGGCGTGTGTTGAGGGCGAATGAACAACGCTGTTTTTCTTTCCCTAAAACACTCAACAGGGCACTGAACAGCAATTAATGTCCTATGCCAAGGCCTGAGTCTCCAGTCGTCTTCACTCTAGACACAACGCAGGTAACTGGTACTGAGGCCAGACCGGTTACATATAGAAAAACGTAATTCTTTAATTTCACATTGTGCAGAGTATAATTATATGGATGCAGGAGTGCAATGGGTGTTCTAATACAGAACGGCTCAGAGTTTTAAAAAGCTCAGGAACTTTAGCAGCTGGTGGCAGAAGCATGTCATTGCTATAGATTAACAGCCACAGATGTGATCCTTTTCTGTAATTGTAGGGTATATTTAAAAAAACGACTGTTGACGGCAAAATCTGGAACTGTCTTGTGGTTCAGTTGCCCATACCACTGTGATCATTAGGACTGTGGAAGCACGAATTGTGACTTTGTACAGACAACCAACCATGAAACAGATCCCACATCTTCATTCTAAATTATTTACTGAGAGGAGAGGTACTATTAAAACAGGTTGACAAGTTGTTAACTCAGCATTTAAAGAAAAAACAACAACAAACCAAGCTAGTATCTTGCTTCCAAAAAAAGATTTCGGTACAGGAGTGAATCCCAGCATCCCAGGTTCACTCCCTAGATACCTTTCTTTCTTTTCATCCACAACCGCTGGCTCCCTTTTTCAGCAGCCCTGGAGAGGTCTGCCGATGGGCCTTCCCTTGCACTCCCATCTCCCTGAATAGCCTGGATGTTGAAGTCGCTACGCATTTCAGCCTTGTTGTTGCACATCAGCTGCAAGTTCAGCGTCCCTCAGCCTTTTCCGTTTGTAGGCCTCCTCCATTGTCCCCTCCCAGGGCATGGTGTTGGCTGCCACCGGGATGATGGGGGAGGAAGGCCATTCCGCTTTGGCCGTTGACATTCCAGCACTGCTGCAAAGCACTTGGTTGTGCTGCCAGGTGTATTGGCCTTGGGTGAGGCCGGTCTTGCATTCCACTAAGATTTGCTTCAGTGTTTCTGGACTTGGACTTGGCTGGGGTTTGCAGGGCAAGGCATGACATCGTAAGCAGCCCTGATGGTAAGGCTCGCCCTCCATCTCCCACAGCTCATTACAGGAGATATTCCTCTTCTACACTCTTTTCCATGCCATCCACTGCCCTTGCTTTGCCTGCGCCACAGCTTGGGCACACCTTTTTGATCCTCCTCCCGATCTACTTCTTGGAACACCAGCTTGCGTCTCTGAAATGGAGAAGCCTTGCTCCACGCTGGTGTACTGGCCCCTGTACCAAGACCACTCTTCCCTTGCATTTGGGGCGAGAGTTACGCTTTAAATGGTTTATCTCCCTCTTTATGACAGAACTCCTTTCTTCACATAGATAGATACATAGATAGATACATAGATAGATAGATAGATATTTATTGATCCCAAAAAAATGGGAAATTACAGTGTTACAGCAGCACACAAAATATACATACATACAATATACATGAAATAATAATAATAATAAAATATAAGAATAAAATATAAGAATATAAGAACAAATATTTAAATATATACAAGATGGGAAAAAAAATGTGCAACTGCTTAAGTAATATGCTAAATGTATGCTAAAATATAAATGAATCAATTGTGCCGGTTGCCCTTATTGCAATATTGTGGTGTCTAAAAGTCTCGTCTAGTACCCAGGGATGACGTGTTGAAGAGTTTTATTGCCTTTGGTAGGAATGATTTCCTGTAGCGCTCCGTGCGGCATCTAAACTGTCGGAGCCTCTTTGAGAAGCTGCTCCTCTGTTGGAGCAATGTGGGGTGGAGAGGGTGGTCAGGGTTATCCATGATAGATAACAGTTTGTTCAGTGACCTCCCCTCCACCACAGCTTCAAAAGTGTCCTGTTTGCAGCCGATCACGGAGCCAGCCTTCCTGATCAGTTTGTTCAGTCTGTTTAGTTTGTTCAGTCTGTCATATCATGCTGTCAGAGATCTGAAATTGTCTAACCCAGGGGTTTTCAAAGTATGAAAGGGTGAGCCCCCCTCCAAGGAGCACAATGCCTGCTGTGCCCCCCCTCCCCAATAA
>NC_048428.1:4700396-4702040 GCF_013103735.1 Etheostoma cragini | reverse complement strand
TTTCCCTCGCACCGCGCCTCCCCTAAAGTGCTCTGGCGCCCCCCCGGGGAGGCGCGCCTCACACTTTGAAAACCCCTGGTCTAACCAAATACTTCTGTCTGTCCTTAGTCTATATCCACAATGTTCCACTTCCGGGATTGTTCAACTGCCACCAGAATTTCAATGCTAATAAACCAGAGCACGTTTTTTTTTTTTCATCCCGGAATGCAGTATGGACTAGCCAGACCTGCCTAAGCAGCGCTGTGGAGGTCTGGCTATGCAAGACTAGTCTGTCCCAAGATCCAGGAATAAATGCTATGGGAATAGGGCTCTCTTTCTATTGCTGACACAGAACTGTGGAATTATCTTCATTCCATTGACAGATTCTCCCCCACCATTGTGATATTCAATAGTCATCTAAAAACACAAATCAACTACTGTTAGCTTTAACTCTGTATAACTTGCTTACTATGGCTTCTGTGTGACCTGTGCCTTTACTAATATTATTTATCATCCCGCTAATTTGCTTCTCTTCTAATATGGTTGTAGCCTTTGGTTTAAGTTCAATGTGTGCTGTAAATTACTTTGGATCAACTGGGTTGTGTATTATATAAGTGCTATATAAATAATATTTAAAATATTATTGATTTTTGTTGCATTTAATTCATCATTTGACATTGCTACCAGCACTCTTTGTAAATGTCTGCTCATCAATTTGCTCATTCACTGTAAATTGTAATTGATCGACCATATGGATTGCAGCAATGTATTAACCTGATTGAAGTTTGAGCTAAATTGTGCATGATTACAAATTCACTAATACTTTCTAATAACCTGAAATTTGGTACCCAGGTTTTTTCTCAGAAAAGTGATATATATCTATATAGATATAGATATATATATAAGGGCTGTAACAATATGGAAAATAAAACCAAAATCATGACACTCAGCTCCACATACCTGTGTCACATCTTTAACTTACTAGTAATCCTTTTGGTGCCTTAAAGACGGTAAAAAGCAAAAGAGGGGGCCCTGATAAGACTAACAGAGGTGTAACGTTACGAGTGTCCTTAGCACTGGAGTCCTGACCGGGATGGTTGCTATCTGGCTGGGGGCTGACTCTGGATGTGTCCCCGGGGCTGTAATGATAGTGGATGGTTGCTAGCTGGCTGGGGGCTGACTCTGGATGTGTCCCCAGGGCTGTAATGATAGTGGATGGTCGTTAGCAAGCTGGGGGCTGACTGTGGATGTGTCCCCGCGGGCTGTTGTCAGCTCTCAACCCGAATGAAACCTTGCAGCGTCTGGAGACTGAATCAGAAGACAGGGGTGTGCTAGCTAGCTAAATTACCATTAGATTAGTGGTCAATCTATACAGTTAACATTACTAATGAAGTGGTGGGTTAGCCCAGAGTTGTTAACCGTGGTCAAAACATTTATAATAAAAATAAATGAGCATGTTGGACAGTGTCGTAATCTTACGTTACCCACCAAGAATTAGCATTAGCTGCTCAACCAGCACCTTTACTGTAGGCACCAAAGCACTTTCCCTCTTTGTCCCCCCTACATCTTGGGAGGGGAATTGTTACCATTATGGTAATGTCTCATTCCAACGAGTTAATGAACCACTGAATTGATTTTGGAAACAATATTTTGAGGTACAATAGA
>NC_048428.1:4693210-4700296 GCF_013103735.1 Etheostoma cragini | reverse complement strand
ATATATACACACACACATTAGGATGATTAATATGTAGTTCATATTGACTTGTATTTATTGAGACTCTTTGCTTTTCTTCTTGAAAAACTAAAAAACTCCCCACACAGTTTCCTGCTTTTGTGGCAAACCGATGTTCAAACCGACTGAAATTGGTGAAGAAAACAAAAAAACACAAAAGAAACAACACTGAATGGCCTTTTTTATCAAACAAGGGAGCAGACAACCCAGCAAAGCAATTTATTTGGTTTGTGCTCAGCACATATAACGCAAAATCAATATTCTCCAAACAAAGTACAGCACACACTATCCCTGTCGTGCAATTATGTTAGTAAAATGCAATCATTGGGCAATTACCTGTACACTTTTCCTATATGAACTCCAAGACAAAACAGATATTGGCAATTTTGCAAGTTTGCCTGTGAGATTCACGACAAAAGCATGGCCAATGAGTAAGATTTTACTCTCACAGCACCGTTGGTACGTAATGACTGCTGTTGCAACACACTTAAGAAAAGTACCGGGCTGAGCACAGTAAAAACAATGTAATCCAATTCAACCAACAAATTCTACCTCTGTTAAGCCTATTATATTCATTTTTGTTGGAGCTGGCATAGGGGTGGAGATTCAGCTCTCTCATTTGTGAGGCTGTAGTTAGTAGTGCTGTACCAGATTGTATTATTAGATTCAACAATATTGTCATTGTGCAGAGTACAAGTACAAAGACAAAGAAATGCAGTTTGTGTCCAACCAGAACTGCAAAAAGCGCAGACAAATGCAACTTGAGATACAAGTATAGAGAAGACAAGAAATATAGTAGCAGAATAAATATGGCTATGTAATGTGAACAATGTATGAATGTGTACATGTTATGTCGTAGCAGTAACATTATAATAGTAGTAGGAATAATATAGATATATACACTTCCTTATAAAACAGATTATGGATATTTAGTAGGAACCATATAGACAGATGTGTACAGTATGTACATCTATGTGCAGTGTGGTAACAGTACCACTGTAGTGCAAAAACAGTAACATTCAAAGAGTAGTAGGAATAAGTGCATGTTCAGAATGAATAGTATGAAGAGCGGGCTATGTATTCTACTGCTCTAAGTGCAGTTACAGTAAGTACATTTATAAAATAAATAACTAAAACACTATGGGTCGGATTGGGGAGTTGGGGACTTAGTTGGAAGCAGAGCCAGAGTTCAGCAAGGTGGCAGCCGCAGTAAAGATGCTTCCTCTGAACCTGCTGGTTTGGGTGCGGAGAGACCAGTAACGCCTTCCGGAGGGGAGCGAGGTGAACAGTCTGTGGTTGGGGTGAGAAAAGTATTTTTTGATGCTACACGCCTTGCGCAAGCCTCGCTTGCCCTGGATGGCCCCAATGGAGGTGGGGTGAGGAACCAATGATGCACCCCCCCCCCACATCATCACATCACCATACCAAGAGATATGCATGGGGAACTTTCCATAAGATCCTCTCTCAATGCAAATCAAACCAGTTATTAAGCTAACTGAAATAAAACCATGCCAATATCTAGGTATAGTGAGGGGTATGTGATGATGTGGGGTGGTATTTTAATTCCAAAGGCCAAGGGAACTTTATCAGGATGAATATTATCCTGGATCCATGAAATAACTGGTCTTTAAAAATAAAAATGTGCCTGCCTCTATGGAAATTTAACATAGGGCCATGTATACTTATGCCCCCTGTATTTTAAGGGTAACATTTCTTTATTTACAATACATTATTCATTCACATGTCCTTAAAATGTTGGATTTTCCTAAATGTTTTGAATCAAGGCATTAAGATAAATTTTCAAAAGATGTTTTTTTATTCCTCTTTTTAATCAAAATTAAAATGGGTGTGTAAACATATGCAAACCACTGTAGGTGTTGCTACCCGTGTAAAGGTGGGACGGGGCAGAGTGAAGTGCCATAGAGGTGGCATCCTCTGTGCTCCTTTTCTGAAGTAGGTGAATTGGAAGGGGTCCAGTGAGAGTGGTTAGCAGGTCTTGAAACGGGCCAGGACCAGCCTCTCAAACCACTTCATAATGATGTGGGTGAGTACAACTGGATGGAAGTCGTTAAGGCTTGTTGCAGTGGACTGTTTTGTCACCGGCACAATGGAAGTGGTGTTAAAGCACGCAGGGACAGCTGCCTGAGCTAGTGACAGATTAAATATGTCAGTCCAAACCTCAGTCAACTGCACAGCACAGGCCCTTGGTACGCGTCCAAGGATGCCATCAGGACCAGCAGCCTTATGTGCGTTGTCCTGCTCAGTGCCACGCACAAGCACACACACCGGTGTTGGAGAGTGTGAAGTGCTGGGGATCTGCACAGATTGATAGCCACCTCCTTGTTTTCCTTATCAAGGCGGCCAAAGAACTGGTTCAGCTCATTAGGTAAGGAGGTGACGGTGATGGGGTTGTAATCTGTGATGGCCTGGATGCCATGCCACATGCGTCGCGGGTCAGAGTTCTTGAAGTGATCCTCAATCCTTAGGTTGTGGTTGTGCTTGGCCTTTTTGATGCCTTGTTTCAGATTAGCCCTGGATGAGCATCACCTGATCTGAATGTGTTGTCCCGTGTTTTCAGCAGAAGTCTGACCTCACTGTTCATCCATGGCTTCTGATAAGAGAAAGTAGTAATCCGTTTGAGGGTGGTGACACTGTTGATGTTTGAGTTGATACAGTCCAGAACGGAGGAGTCATGAGTGGCCAGTCAGTGTTTTCAAAACGCTGCTGAAGTGCTGAGTCTGGCCACACTTTGGCTGTCCTTACAGTTTGTTTGATGAGTGCTGAATACTTTGGCAGTGGAAACCATGAGAGGAGTGTCAGACTGGGGAGTGGAGCAGCTTTGTATGCATCAGCCATATTTGTGTAGACTTGGTCTAAAGTCTTTTCTCCTCTTGTGGGGCATGATGCATTTTGATGTAATTTAGGCAGTACAGTCTTTACATTTGTGTGGTTGAAGTCACCTACGACCATGTAGGCTGCCTCAGGATGCATAGTTTGTTGTTAACTGATAGCAGAATGCAGGTCTTTCATGGCAATCTTAGCATTTGCATCCGGTGGCATGTAGGCCCCTGTTACTACTATGGCAGTACGAGCGGCCTATGACACTTGAGAATCAAAAATTTCCGACAACGCCACTTGGGATAGGCCCAAGAAATAGGTCCGAAATTAGGGGTCAGAGACAATTTCATAAAATGTACAATTTTTTTTCTTTGTTTCAAATGTTATTTTTTTAAATAGCAGGATATATTATATAAAAGGAAGCACAAAATGGATATTAGGAGAGTAATTCATAATTCCAATCAAGAAACCAGCATGCAGAATCTGGTAGTGTTTGGCGTAAATTGTATAAACTGGGTTATTAGAATATTTGGGTTGCAGTGAGGTCACTTGGATGTTAAAAACCTTAGGACCTTAAAGACAAATAAATAAATAAAACAGAACATGAATCACTCAGATGTTTATTGATATCACAGACAGAGCAGTAAAACCTAAGCCATTTTCCTCTCTAAAACACTTCTCATATGTGTTTGGAGTTACACTCCAAAGACATATCATTTTAACTTATCTAGTTGACAAAATGCATACATTTTTTCAAAGAAAGTCCAGACGTTTTTGCCCTCATGACATTTATTCATGCCAATATTCAACATAATGTCATATTTGTTGATATTGCACCCACAGCAATGCTACACAAGCATTTGTGTTGTCTAAAACAGTACTCCTATATGCAAATAATAAACATATTAAACATTATAACTCTTATAAAGCACATACTATTTACATTTTCTCACATATTTACAAATCTCAAACCAGTGGGGCCATAATCCTCATTAAAACGGTAGATTACTATCTTGTTTCTCTATATCATCTTTGATCGCATACTAGACTAGTATGACCATAGTGTGACTAGGAAGATTGACCTCTTTAGGACTCCATACTCTTTGGATGACGTTGTCTCCCATATAAGGGCATGCTGGTGCCTCTACTTCCATAAACAGAGAGAGGACAGACAGAGCGGGGAGCAAGTGGCATAAATAAGTGAAAACGCAATGAATTATGGACATAAAGTCAATACATCTTGGATGAAACGGTTTGGATTAAATGCTTAACAACACCGAAAAAGGCTGGAAGTTCCAGGCTGGATAGAAAATTACCTGTAGAGGCTAGAAAGACCCGGAAGAGACTTCCGTAACCGCTTACTCGTTAGCTTTTAGGTGCAATTTTCGGTAAGTCTCTATCATTTTTGGTTATTAAATGATTAAACTATGAATCAGAGGTGCTGTTTTTGCTCGTGGGCAAGTCTCTCATGTTAAGAGGGTTAAGAATCCAACTGATTAGGGTGAATACAGGAGGCTACGAAATCTAAGAAAATCTATGACGAGAAATACCAAATCTAATTATTGCAAAAAGTCTCTCATTGAAGATTTAAAAAATCCAAACCAATTCTGGTCTAAGATTAAAACAATAACTAATGTATCTGACAAATCTGTAAATCTTCTGTGGTGCCTGAATCATCTATTTGTTCAGCTTTATGCTGATGAAACTTTTGTATATACTTCTCATACAAATTTAGTACACATTCAAGCAGACCTACAGTCAGATTTGAATAACCTACAGCGCTGGGTTTCAGGTAATAATTTACTCTTTAATAAACCAAAAACACATACTATGATTTTTGGCACTCAAGAGAACATCAAACTTAAATGCAATACACATTTGTGTTGTATTTATTGTCTGGATGGCACTACGTTACAGAACGTTGACCATATCAAATACCTGGGCCTATACTTTGACTCTGAGCTTTCATTTAAATACCATATTAATCATATTGTACAGAAATTGAATTATAGTCTTTGTCTCCTTTTCCGTTCCAGAAACTGTTTCCCACGCATTGCTTCTAATATCGCTCTTGCTCCTCTTACCAGAATGTATAATAGAGTGTGTAGATTTATTCTTAACTGCTCATTTACAACTCTTCATTGCACAATGTGTGAACCTCTTGACTTGACTACACCATATATAAGAAGAAAGATTCATTGGTTGCAATTTGTCTTTAAGTGTGTTCATTTCAACTATCCTTTTTATTTAAAACAATTTTTGGTTCCTTTTTCCTCCACTCATCATTTAATACATACTGTACAGCTCTTTGTTTCACTACCTAATGTTTATAAGTCCACATCAAAAAAAGCTTTTATGTTAAATAACTTACCAGTAAATTTTCGCTCCATTTTTCAGACTGTTAAACATGCCTTGGCAACTCACTTTCATACTAACTGTACATGCAGACTTTAACACACTTCTAATTCTATCTTATTCCTCACTCTTCTCTTTTTACTGAACCACTTAATCTCACTGACATTTTACAGTAAGCTTTGGCTATATTCTGAATGATCATGTTATGATCAGTTTCTGAATGATCTTGTTATGATCTATTACTTATTTTGTTGTAATTGCAAGCTCTGTGTTTTTGTGTTGTTTTTGTGTGTGTGTCTCTTGTTTGTATATGTGCAATCTTGCAATATGGTACTTATTATGTTGTAATTGTAAGCTCTATGTTTTTTTTTTGTCTGTTTATGTGGTATCTTGTCCAGGACCCCCTCAAAAACAAGATAGTATATCTCAAGGGTTTATCCTAGAATTTTTAAAGATGCATAAATAGAGAACCAAAATCAAACAAAAGGAAAAGAACAAAAATAAACCCACATGCACTGTATACTCAGTTAATACCAAAATGTACAGGCCAATGTTTGGGTGTTCAAAGACTTAGCCATGTCGAATCAAATCAGCTCTGTGCATCCAGAACAGCCGCATACACCCAGACACTTTTTATACTAGTATCCAGAACAATTTGTACCCGTATCCAGAACACTCTGTACCACTATCCAGAACACTCTGCACAAGGCTGTAGCTCGGTGCAGCTGTGCTGGGGAAACACACCATAAAAACAGGATCGCAATACATTAGAAGCAAACAGGCAGACAAGGCACTTACCGCTTTACAGAAAACGCCGCCCTCAGACCCCGGCAGGGGGGCACGCAGTCTGTGCAACAACATAACTCCCAACTATAACAAATAGGACTATGTCAGACCTTGATAAACACCAAATGGTTTGAAAAGGGGGAATGCAGCTCACCGAGGCACCCTACGCCAGCAGCCCAAGTGTTCATCTATTCACGCGGCCACAACAAAGTCGGCTCTATAAGAGAACGCTCGCGCCACCCGCACGGCCGTACAAACAATGAAAGGACGAAGGATGGAAAAGCATCCTAACCACTCCACTGCAGACTTACCATCTCTGGCAGCGGCAAAAAGTGTGCAGCACACCAATCCAGACACTTCTCCACACCCAACAGGAGAAGACAGAAACGGAACGAGTCTACACAAAGGCTTAAATAGAGGAGTAGGCAGTGTTCAGCTAGCTCGATAGCGCTGTTGGGTAATCCGCTGGTAAGCCAAGTTTCTGTGAAAATCATGATGTTGCAATCCATAATCATTTTGTGTATGGTGAGAGTGGACATTGGCAGAGAAGATATTTGGATGTTTGTGTTCTTCCATCCATCCATCTTCATCCGCTTATCCGCTATCAGGTCGCGGGGGCGGCAGCTCCAGTAAGGGGCCCCAAACTTTCCTTTTTCTCGAGCCACATCAACCAGCTCCGACTGGGGGATCCCGAGGCGTTCCCAAGCCAGGTTGGACATATAATCTCTCCACCTAGTCCTGGGTCTTCCCTGAGGCCTCCTCCCAGCTGGACGTGCCTAGAACACCTCCCTAGGGAGGCGCCCGAACCACCTCAACTGGCTCCTTTTGACGCAAAGGAGCAGTGGCTCTACTCCGAGCTCCTCTCGGATGACTGAGCTTCACACCCTATCTCTAAGGGAGACGCCAGCCACCCTCCTGAGGAAACCCATTTCGGCCGTTTGTACCCTGGATCTCGTTCTTTTGGTCAGACCCATCCTTCATGACCATTGGTGAGGGTAGGATCGCAAATTGCCTGGTAGATCGAGAGCTTTGCCTTCTGGCTCAGCTCTCTTTTCGTCACAACGGTGCGATAAATAGAATGTAATACCG
>NC_048428.1:4677055-4693110 GCF_013103735.1 Etheostoma cragini | reverse complement strand
AAGATATCTTGTGAGTGTATTCAATTCAAATCCCTTTATTCATTCCCGGGGGCAATTAAATGACACAAAGAGCAGCATTACCCACCACATTCAGCACATCATCAATAAAAATCAGATAAATACATAAATAATAGTATGTAAAAGGAAAAGAAAAAAAAGGAGATAAGGGAATGGGATGAGTGCGTAAGTCATCAGTCTTTGGAATGTTGTGCAGTCCAGAGATTTTGGAGGTGGGGGCTGGGGTCAAAGGTCACCCTCCTCCTCTGGGTCTCACAGCCTTCAGTCTCCATCTTGAGGGGACCACTCAAACATTGAAAACATGACATGTGATGGATCATGAAGGATCCCACCAGCAGTCTTCAGGGTCTGTTGCTCCCATAGGATGGACAGAGCTCTCAGCGGGTATCCAGTAATTCTGGAACAGACTTTAACAGTTTATTGTAGGCAGTTCCTGATTTGGAACCTAATGGAATAAAACCAACAAGTGAAGAAAAGGTTATCACACTTTCAATAAATTATTAGGAGAATGTGATTAGGATGTCCTTATTTACATCAAATGAGCTTAGTTTCCTGAGGAGGTACAGCTACTGATGGCATTTCTTCAGAATTGAGGGAGAAGGTCACTATCATCTCCTTTGTTTGACCCACATTCAGCTCTAAACAGGACATTTTACTCCACTTAACAGAGTCAGGCGGTCATACTCCAGCAGTGAGGACATGTTTTGAGTGACAAGTAGTAGAAACAGGTAAATCAACAACAATCCCAGCAGAGGTAAGCGGTGAGACACACACAGCGGCACCATCTTGAATCTCAAACAAAACCAGATTTTTGTCATCATGGTTTCAAACCATCTCAGCGCTAAACCTCACACAATATCCACACAACATCCACAGGTCACCAGGAGAGATGCAGCAGCTGCGAGAGAGACTAGAATTTTTGAAACCAGGCTTTTAGGAAGTCTTTGAATGGAACATTCATACCTGGATTCTTACAACAAAATTGTTTACTGATGTTTATGTCAGGCTATTTCCACTAATAGACACACACACAAAAAGTTATTTTGAACAAAATTCTGTGAACAGCACTCTCAATCTGCTGTTTGTATCAACTTTTCATCAATCCATTACCTGGGCAGCAATGAATCATAAAAGCATGTTAAGTTGTTGTTTTTTTAAATTTCCTGACACACCATCTTAGTTAACATAGATGCCACTAATGTTGCTGGAAGCTGTCACAGGAAATTCAATGCAAATTTTACTCATTTATAACACCCTTTACATACAGAAATGTAATTTTTCCATACCGAGTTGATTTATGTTGAGGCATGTACTACTATGGGGTCTTAATACTTCATATCGGTGCTCACACGGTCGTATACTTATCTTAAAGGTAAAAGCAAGTACTTTGTTAATTTTTTTCCTAACAGCGTATGCGTATTTTCAGAATGTGTGTGCTTGTTGGTGCACTGAAGTTTTTTCTATATGCCTCAGATGAGCTTAAGCAGGACGGTCACTTTTGTTTAGTGAAACAGAGCTGAGTACCTTGGGTAGGGCCTGTGGTTTGCTGCTGGCTCTCTGGTTTGGCACAGTACGTCTCCAGATGCTGGAGTTCACAACCAGACCCGCTCTGGCACATCAAGGCACTGTGTGACACAAAACAGAACTCTGAGAAGAATATATCTGCACTTCAATCAATACTTCAATCACTTGTATTTAGGACATATATTTTGTCATTTTAGCTTTCTTGATTATCTTTCTATGTCCTGACTTAGCTTTACATTTACCGATTGCTTAAGCTAACATAATAGCCTCTGGATTAGCACATGGAAAACGTCTAACTATTTAGTGAACATCCCTAATTACCAAACAGCATTTCCTTCCTTCACACCAGTTTTGGAAACTGTCTTCTTTTAGGCATCAGATTACCTTGAAGTTTTCACCCTGGTGGTCGTGGCTTTTATACATTTTCAGTAACTGCTTTATTCAGACACAACAGGACTATTAAAAAAGGAGTTATGCAATATCTGAATAAAAACAGCTGCCTGCTACACTTGATTTTGATGCTGATGAGCAGTGGTGGAAGGTAACTAAGTACCTTTACTCACGTAAAGGACATGCTAATTCTGGGTTCATATTTATTCTGAGAATTACTCACAAGAACGATCACCATGGATTCCTGGAAGGCAACAAACGCAGAGAAATGGCAACGAACGGTGGCGAGCCAGAGGAATTGCAGCCTTGCAGATTTCCAATACTACATTCAATCAACTATTTATTCCAAATGTCATCAAACGTTAAAATTACATATCATGAAAAGAATAACATACTCGGAACTAGTGATTGGTACATAGCACCCGCTGAGGTTTTCATTGCTTTGAAGATGTTAAAGTCTCAACCAGACTTGGAGTTTGGAGACATTACATCCATCTTATAGAGAATCTGTCATCTTACACAAAAAATGAAATCCTACAAAAGTACAGATAACTATCTCTTTTTCCAGAGTGGACGGCTTAACAACGCTGTATGGAACATAAAAATTAGGAATATCTTCATAATCAAAGCAAAGGTGAGTGTTACTCACTAGCTACCCGCTAACGTTTGCTAATCTGTTCCGTCGTGTGATAAAGTCTTCATCTGAATACATAGCGCTACACCCTGCCTAGGTTAAAATGTTGTCATATAAATGATATCCCGATCATTAACTAAACATATGTAGAAAGACTAATAAAGCATCCAGCGTATGATTTTAACAGTGTGTGTGTGTGTGTGTGTGTGTGTGTGAGTTCATGTGTGTGTATAATCTGTGCAGCCAGCGTTACCATGTAGCTTATATTTGTAGACATTGTTGCTTATCTGTCTCGTTTAACCGGTGCCTCCAGGATTTAGTTGCTTTTTTGAGATTGCCGCGGCCTAAAATTCCGATTTTGTGGAAGCTTTTGTAAACATTTGTTATAAAAGTTGCACTGTCTTTTGTAAGTTTGTGGCCGGACAAGAGGAATCCCATGACCATTCTCACCTTAGCCCTTGTATGGTAGTCTGTGGGACTCGTTTTCAAAAGATTTGCCAAAAGAAAATTGATGCTTTTTATTTTCTCTTCTAACTCACTGCCATGAAACTTAACTGTGTCCTCCTCCTACGGGCCTGCTGTGTGTGTGTGTGTGTGTGTGTGTGTGTGTGTGTGTGTGTGTGTCTGAGTCTGTTAGTTACATTTACAGTTAGTGCATCCAATCACACAACAACTATCTGGCATGGCTTTTTCATTTTTTTCACTGGCGATGTCCTACTAGGTTTCGTTGCTAGGAGACTGATGTTATGTCTGCCAGCTAGTAGTTATGACATCACATGCAAAGTATGAAGTCTTGTCAGTCTTGGAGATGATTTACAACACTGTGCCACAAACAGTATTTCCTATTTAACCCTCATGTTTTCCTATGTCAATGTTCTTTTTTACTCCCCAAAATATGATTGATTCCACACAATGTTCTTTGGCAAGTACAAATCTCTACTTTCATTAATTTTGGAGGGTCTTCTTCAGTTTTATAGCATTTGAAAAAAAAAATGTAAGTCGTTTTGGCAACTTAAAGTTTAAATAGTCCAGTCTGTGAATATCCAACAACATACTTTCCTTTAATTTTAGTCTGAATAATTCCTAATTTCTGCTCTTCTAACTCAAATATTAGGTATCATTTTCTATAAATTATTATTAATTGACCATAATTTCCAAAAATAACTGTAAAACCAGTTAATAATGTTACGTAGTGTTGAAAACGTGACAAACATTGAAAAAAAGCATCAAAAGTGTTGAAAAAAGTGACAAAAACGTTAACAATAAAAAGCCTCTACAAAAGTGTTGATTTTCAATTTTGACGGGAAGACAACACGAGGGTTAAAGATATTCTCAGACAAATTCACACTGATCAATAAGATGAGTATGCATTCAACACAAATTTTACACTACTGTAAGAATTCTCAAGATAACACTATGATATAAACATTGGAAATGAAAGATAACTATGATTTCCCCCATGTATTCATTATAACTGTTATATTTCTATAAATAGCCTAGATTTGTACCTGCTGTTAAAAACGATACTGTTTGATCAACTGCTCGTCGTCAAACATTTCAAAAACAGTTTCCTCTACTGAAAGATTCATGCATGTCTCTGTCTCCTCAGTGGCATCACAAGCATCTCCTAACCACTCGAGAGACTTCTCAAGCTGTCTTAAGTAACTGGGAGAGTAGGAGTGATTCTCAGCTTTGAGAAGTTTGATAACTTGCCTTTTTACCTTAGTTGGAAAGTAGGAACTAAAATGACACTTTGAGAAGCTTGACAAATACAGGCCTCGTGGCTGATTGAAGTTATTTGTTTTATTTTTAATTATTTTCCTTTTAGAGATTAATCTGACCTGAGATTTTTTGAATGGATAAGAAATTAAAAAATGAAGTGATGCATTTTTCACAGTGCTCTGAGTAGGGAGAAAGATTTCATTTAATCTCCCCTCTGTGTATTTAACATTGGGCGGCTGTGTTGGAATGAAATGTTCATGTCAAAGGGTCGGACCAATTACAATTCAGACAGGAACCAGACGTGTAATTGGTATTACATTTATGTAAAGAGACAAATGTCTAAAATGGGCTTTTGTCTGTATTTAATAAACCAAGCAGACGTTAAACAATGGGGGGTGGGGAACACAAGCAAGGAACAATGACTCTATGCACGCTGGTCATGCCCTTAACAAGCCTAAATATTTAGTTGTTTTAAATCATTATGGTTCTATATGAAACCACTTTACACATACTTTGTAAAATTGTCTTTGTCTGCATGTATTCCGTTAAAATAACTACTCACTCTCTCTTGACAGGTACTAGTGGAAAAGGCTCCAAATAAGTTAAAAGTCTGTAGTGTTTTCTTAGCTCACCCACCTGACAGCAGGTACATCTTGACAGACCTAGACAGGGTCTTCTTCCACTGGCAGGTGAACTTAAAACCTGTCCTCTGAGACTTCATTCTTTCCCTCTCTTCTATCTTCTATTCCATATTTAATCATGTAGCCTCACAAAGATCAAGCTGTCTTTTTCAAAAGGCCCGACTCCCCCACACACAAAAAAAAAAAATCCTAGTGACAAAGACAATGCACAATTTCGAGACGAGAATCAACAGTTTAAAGCGCTACTTGCCCCGAAAGGCAATGAATGTTGGTATTTATATAACGAATGGGTCTCAATTTGAAGCTAGCAGCAGGCACAGCCAAATAACTATGCCAACCAATTAGAAACATTTGGAGGGCAGAGAAATTACCCGTATTTACATGTATTGGTCTGTTGAACAGTGCAAAGCTAACGGCAATTAAAGTCAACACTTCTTGTAGTGGGTACAAGCGGCCAAAATGGGTTTCCTCAGGAGGGTGGCTGGCGTCTCCCTTAGAGATAGGGTAAGAAGCTCAGTCATCCGAGAGGAGCTCGGAGTAGAGCCGCGGCTCCTTCGCGTTGAAAGGAGCCAGTTGAGGTGGTTCGGGCATCTGGTAAGGATGCCTCCTGGGCGCCTCCCTAGGGAGGTGTTCCAGGCACGTCCAGCTGGGAGGAGGCCTCTGGGAAGACCCAGGACTAGGTGGAGAGATTATATCTCCAACCTGGCTGGTGAACGCCTAAGGATCCCCCAGTCGGAGTTGGTTGATGTGGCTTGGGAAAGGGAAGTTTGGGGGTCCCCTGCTGGAGCTACTGCCCCCTCGACCCGATACCGGATAAGCAGATGAAGATGGATGGATGGACTGTAGTGTGTAACAGTCACAGCCTACCAGTACTAGTGAAAAACATGTGAAGGAAGGGATTTCACATTCAAGTAATTACAGATAAATTCTGGATTAAAAACTAGAATTTTTGTGGAATTGTAGTATTTTGAAAAATATCAAAGCCCTCATGAAAGACCAAGAGATCACCACACAAATGATTCATGACAATTTACCCACAAAAGAATTAAGCTTGTGCACAAACTTCATCCTTTGGTGAAAAGCTGCATTACAGAAGTAAGAGTCTATATACACAACCTTCCAGAAATTTTGCCAGGTGTCCTTTTCGGCCGGATGTCCGTTACCTTCCACTTTCTTTGTGTTGGATTTTAAACTCCAGTGAATTTCTGAGGACGATGGTTAACTTCTCCTCAGATCTCTGCCGGGTATATCCAGACAGCTAGCTAGACTATCTGTCCAATCTGAGTTTTCTGTTACACTACTAAAACAACTTTTTAACATACACATGTTCCACCAAAACAAGCTCCTTCCTGTGGCTATCTAGCATTGGCACCAACTGCCCATGATGATTGTGATTGGTTTAAAGAAATTCCAATTAACCAGAGCATGTTTTTCTCCCATACCGTAATGCTGTGTGGAATCACCAGACCCTCCTTCACAGCGATGGAGGAAGGTCTGCAATGCGAGACTAAAATGGACAGAGACCCTTTAGGAAGAATGAAGGTGCTCCGTAAGGTTTATGAGAAGCTGTCTACTGGCAGTAAAGAATCATCCTCTGAGGACCAAATATTTCCACTGCATTTATTCTGACAGTATTTTTACTTAGAAAAGTCCAACTGACCAACCGTGCAAAAGACTACCCCACAAACTTCTTAAAAGAGTCAATATATTAAGTAGCATTATTTTTGCACCTACTGTTATGTTGTCTTAGCCTTATATATTTTCCCTATTCAAACTTAATTTAGATTTTTTTGCACTGCAATTTCCTTAGGGATTAATAAAGTTTTATCTTATCTCATCTTAAAGTGTTTTAATATGGTGACCGTTTTGGAGGCCACCCAATAAAATTTAGCACATTAGTTACTGGATTTAACAGAAAGTGAAGATGTGAAAAAAGGGAATCCAATTCTAATCAAACAATTTAATGAAATGCATGCTGTTAAATGACCTTGAAAGACCAATCATAATGTTGAGTGGAGAGTAATAATATATATTTGTGATAAACTGGTTCCAACAGGCTTCAGTGCAGGAGCAACATTTCCCCCCTATCCCCCTATGAATAAAACTAGATCATACTTGTTGTGTATTTAGCCGTATTATGGCAAAGCTGAGTGTTTGGAACAAACTGAGTGTTTGGATGAGCTGTGGAGAAACGGATTATGCTGGTTTGAGAAGCGAACACTTGTCACATGTGGAAGGATTTGTAACCAATTGAATTCGAGCTGATCAGAGCCACTCAAAAGAACTTTTTTTCCTTTCTTTACATTTTCTCATGTACAGTACGGTTTCATAAAAGTTTTTTTTTTTTTTTTTACTGTTACACTGATGAAATCCGCTAGTACCTCTGTTTTGAGCCTCAAAATCTTTGCATGCTGACTTCTCTACAGGATTATCCGTGATGTTGAAATCAAATTTAACAATGTCATTCAACTTTGGGGTGTCGCCTCATGTCACTCATATCACTAGAAAATTATTTTGTGTAAAAGTAAAGCATGTAGCTTACATTACTTGTCGTCTTAATACTATTTCAAGTCTATTTTACCTGTTAAAGGTTTAGAAGGCATCTTTATAAAAATAACATATTTGCTGAAACTGTCACAGTATACTGAGACTAGCACATGGGAACAATAATCTGTATTAAATATGTTTCTCTGCCTCCCCATAGTGCTCCTAATGGCTTTTGAAGTTTCCACTACGCCCACAGATAAACAACCAATAAAAGCTGAGCAAAAAATGTATCTTAAAATGTTTCTGAAAACAGTAGAGGCTAGAAATAGGCAATGCAGTAACATAATCCTGATTCATATATGATCAGCGCAGCCTAGTATTACAGTATGATGTGTCGGTTGGACATTGTACTCCCCCGCTGGAGGATCTGGAAGTTTGGTACTTGGCCAAAGGGAATTTCAGAAATCCTGTGGAAAGTTTGTAAACTTGTTTTGTCTTTGTAATTGTTTGGAGTTGAGTCAAGATGCAAATAGGAAACATGGGGAAAGTGAGAGGGGGATGACATGCAACAAAGCTATCTGACCGGAATCAAATGACTCCCCCACCTTTTTCTGTGTACCTCAATCGATACACATTATGGAAAGATTCTAAGCCATCCAGGCAATGATTTATGTGATTTAGGTGTCTTTCCTGCAGGAAATGAGTCTTATGGGGAATTCGCCCCTATACCCACACATTAGGACGAGGATGAGCACCACATTCAACCTTGATTTGAACAATAGCAAAGGATTACCATGGGCTGAGAGCAGCCTGACTCAGCTCAATCCCCATTTGAAGGAGCTTAACACTGAAGTGCTATCATGCACATTGCTCAGTCTGAGGTACAGTTTTATTATTTTATCAATATTTAATGATATAAACACTCTCAATTAACTACACTGTTATTCCCCAGAGGCTGAGCTGGATGTGTAAATGTAAATGTAAATGTGCTGTATTTATATAGCGCTTTTCCAGTCTTAACGACTGCTCAAAGCGCTTTTACATCTACAGGAAACATTCACCATTCACACACATTCATACACTGTGGCCGGGGCTGCTGTACAAGGTGCCACCTGCTCATCAGATACAAATTCACACACATTCACACTCCGATGCGCAGCACCGGGGGCAACTCGGGGTTCAGTGTCTTGCCCAAGGACACTTCGACAATGACTGCAGGGGCGGGGATCGAACCACCAACCTTCCGATTGGCAGGCAACCACTCCCACTGAGCCACAGCCGCCCACAGTACAGTATGTGTAGACATCTCTTAACGTGCACTGTACCGTGGACGGCACATTTCATTGCTGTGGCGTCAAAAATGTTGTTATAATTTTAAAGCATTACATCCTCGAACACAACGCTCATGTGGCCCAACAATTGAAAGCTTAGCCTCTCATGATTCAAATAGGCCCACACTTAAAGAATACAATGATTTATAGCAGTTTTACAACTGTTAAAAAATTAAAGTAAATAAAAAACTATAGAAAGATACTGCACAGACAGTGTCTAGAGTCGAGTGTGCATTCATACCTTTTTCCTTGTTGTGGAAGATTGCCAAAAACCTTTTTTCATACCTCGCCAACAATTCAAGGAATTGGACTATCCAAGCCATTTTATCAAAATGAGCTGTTCGCCTCACAATCTTAAACTTCTGGCCGAATTTCAACGGAAAAAGCTAAACCGTTTTTCATCTCCGGAAATTTGACTCGTGTCTCCCTTCTCACCATGCACGTATCAAGAGAACTGGATACAGCGTTCGTCGGAAAGCCCTACTAAGCTTCTAACCTAGCTACTAAGGTTAGCCTGCAGTTTCGTCAATTGAGATTCCCTTAATACATCCATGGCTTCATATCTCATCCAGGTTATAGGCTTTACAGCATACAGTCCTACTATGTCTGTAGTAACGTTATGTAGTCGCATAGCTATGTTAGCTGTTTTACCATTCTCTTAATACATCCATGCAAGCTGTCGCTGATGTTAGCTACTAGCTAATGCTGACGTTACATCCACGTAACAGGCTTTACAGCGCACATGCATCCCTTGGATGTATCATAAGATAATAACATGGATGTATTAATAGAACATATGGTGAATTACAACCATTAGCTATATCTATTGCAGCTACAGGACCTCAGAAGAACCGTCATATGAGTGTGCCCTGTGCAGGGTGACATGGGCGGGCATAATGGTCCATTATGCACATTTATCATGCCTAGTTTAATTTGGCTACTAGTGATTGTTAAAATGTTAAAAACACAATGTTTTAAAAAAGGACCTCTTAAGTGTTCGGGCTTGTAAGGTGATGTATGCTGAAATATAGTTTCTTTCGTCATGAGAAAAGTCTTTCTGGTTGATGGGGTGCAGTACCACCCTAATCCACTAAGCCCATGGTGGCATTCATACCTGGCGCTCTTCACCCGAGGCATCTATAGCTCAATGTGGGTGTCACTGTACTCTCTGACGCCATTTCAGACCCAGGTGCTGGAGATTGACATTTGCTTGGACCACTTAAATTTCGATTTACAAACCCTCATACCATTTAAGCCAATAAGAAACAAGTCAGTCACCTAACTTTACAATAAAATTTTAACCCTGTGATGGCTGTTGCTTTGTGAAAAGCAAAAACAGTGCCTGTTTTAATCTATATCACAACCTGACCAATTTAAAATTATTTATTCTATATATTATGTATATAGTTATTTCAAGTATGTGTATGAGAAGTTATTTATTTTGCACTATTTGGCTTTTTTCTTTGCACTTTTCAAATGGAAATAAAGAAACACAGACATATCTGTAGAAAAGAATTCATATATGTTTTGTGTCTTTTGGCTTCTGGATTTTTCTGTATCAAGCTGAGACATGTGGCTGTGGCATTGTGTTGGCTGTATCTCACCAGATGTGTTAAGAGCAGTGGATTTTAATAATTTTACAGACGCATGACTTGGATGTAACTCTATGTCAGTAAGGCTTAGAATCACCCTGGCACTTAACAGCAACTTAAGTGTTACCTTTCTAATGATATGAGGCACACCCCAGAGAGCCAAAGTATATGGGAGCTGGACCACTTTTAATTTGGGGATGACGTTAAGATCCAAAAAGCATGGATATCAAGTGTTTTTTAAAGGCAAAGCGGCATGCGTTGTGATTGATTATGTGAAATTTAAAAAATAACTTTTAAAAGTCAATTGTTATTTTTCAACATATGTGCGTCAATGATTGTTGGTTCTTCTTTAGCTGTGTAGTACCACTAGTTGTATTTAGTAGTGTTTTTGTTTTTAAAAGGCTTGAAGAAAGTCAATTCAGTGTGCTTTGAACCATTTGTTAAACTAAGAGCAACATCTATTGGGCTCAGAAAATAAGGAAAATGCTTCATGAAGCTTCATTTGGACCTTTCTAAATTATAGCAGTTGTAATAAGGGGTGGTGAAAAGCTTTGACACCCGCATCAACCTTTATTCACTGTAAAGATAATAACAGATAAACACCTCAATCAGACTTAGTAGATGCTCCATTACTTCTTTAATTATAGTTTCCCCATAAGAGTATACATTAAAATGTATTAAATTAATTAAATTTAATAAATTAATTAATGCTCTCTGAGTAAAAAGCACAAGTAATGCAAATTAAATTTAAAGTTTAACTTCATCCTTTTTATTCAACCTTTAATCAACCAGGTAAGCCAACTGAGAAAAAATTCTCATTTGCAAAACGACGACGACAGATAAAATAAAGAGTCAGCATCCAGTTTGTGCATGATATGGCAGTAACACAATACAAATACAAAAGTCCAAGTAAAAATACAGAATTTCGTAGAGTATATGTAAAGTTTGTAAAATGGAATAGTCCAAAAGACCATTAAACAAATATGACAGATGAGCAGGTAAGAATGTGCCACTCTACAATTGAGCATAAGAGACAATAAAGTAAGGAATGCAATACTGCATGAATGATGGAGTAAAGTTAATATGTGTAGTGATCGGACAAAAGCAGTACTTTAAAGGAAACGAATGAGAGCAAAGTAGGGGGGGGCTTTTGGGGTCACTAAAGAGATGTAGTTGCTTGAGCACAGGTGGGTATGTTGATACCATGAGCTATGGTGATAAGTGAGCTGAAGTACAAATACTTAGTTACAAGTCCTTGCCTAGAAAGGACCTCTAATAAGTTGGTACTAGTGATTTAGGCGCTTGGTATGTGACAAAGGCCAGCTGACCAATCCATAGAGGATGCAATGGTGGGTATGTACGGGGGCTCTGGTGACAAATCATATGGTACTGTGGTGGATCACATCCAGTATTTTAGGACAGAGTTTGAGGCATTTTATAGATGACATCACTGAAATCTAGAATTGGTACTGTAGTCATTTTTACGATGGCATGTTTGGCGGCATGAGTAAAGCAGGCCCTGTTGCGGAATAGGAAGCCGATTCTAGACTTGATTTTAGATTGGAGGTGGTTTATGTGGGGCTGAAAGGAGAGGGAACTGTCTAACCAGACACCTAAGTATGTATAATTAGCCACGTATTCTAATTCTGACCCATGTAGCTAAGTGATGCTGGTCAGACAAGCAGATGTGATCTATGCGATCTATTGAAAAGCACGTACTTAGTTTTACCAGAGTTTAAAAAGAACTGAAGGTTTCAGAAAGCGTGCTGAATGGCATTGAAGCTCTCTTGGAAGTTAAATAGGACAGTATTCAATGAGGGGCCAGATGTATACAGGATGGTGCCAGCAGCATAGAGGTGGATATGAGTGTCACCAACAACCAGAGCAACATCACTGATAAATAGGGAGAACAGAGTCAGCCCGAGAATCAAACCTTGTGGCACTCCCATGGAGACAGCTGTAGGTCCAGAAAACAGGCCTTCTGGTTTAACATATTGGACCATAATAGAGAAGTAGTAGTGAATCGGGTGAGGCAGACATTGAGTCTGTAAATAAGGATCCAGTGGTTGACAGAGTCAAAAGCCTTCGACAGATCAATAAATATGGCTCCACAGTAATGCTTTTTATCAGTGGCACCTATGATGTCATTTAAGACGTTGAGTGTGGCTCTGGTACAACCATGACCAGCACGGAAAACAAATTGCATTATAGAAAGGGTACGGTGAGATGCAAGATGGTTTTTAATTGATGGTTTTTAAACCACTAAAGACTTTTTAAAGACAGGGTAGGATGGATATAGGTCTGTAGCAGTTTGGATCAAGGGTGTCTCCCCCTTTGAAGGGGGGAATAACCGTGGCGGATTTCCAATCTCTAGGGATTTCTGAAGATGAAAGAGAGAGGTTGAAAAGACTAGTAATGGGGGCTGCAATAATATTCGCAGATAATTTTACACGTCCAGATTATCCTTCAGCACTTTCTGAATCATTTAATGCAGTCACTACTCGTCTAGTAGACAGGGCAGCTCAAAAAGACATGAAAGATATGTAACAGTATGAGTTCTTTCAAAGTACTACTACCACTACAGTGTTTATGATACCAATGGTATTTTTTTTCTTAATTAAAGTAGTAAAAGACCCCTAAACATGTACTTCACTTGGTGTGTACATACAGCAAAGTGAAGGATGATGATAACTGAGTTTCTTTTTTTAATACTGCTATTGCACTTCTGGTTAGACCTAAATTGCATTTTGTTGCCTTGTACCTGTAGCTGTGTAATGACAATATAGTTGAATCTAATCTAACATAATATATGTACTCATACAAACATTACATTGGTGGAGAAAGATCAGGGGCGTCTGTGGCTCAGCGGTAGAGCGGTTGCCTGCCAATCGGAAGGTTGGTGGTTTGATCCCCGCCCCTGCAGTCATTGTCGAAGTGTCCTTGGGCAAGACACTGAACCCCGAGTTGCCCCCGGTGCTGCGCATCGGATTGTGAATGTGTGTGAATGTTTATCTGATGAGCAGGTGGCACCTTGTACGGCGGCCCCTGTATGAATGTGTGTGAATGGTGAATGTTTCCTGTAGATGTAAAAGCGCTTTAAGCAGTTGTTAAGACTGGAAAGGCGCTATATAAATACAGCACATCATACAGTAAAGGTTCATGTATAATCTCTGTGTTCAAAAACACAATCAGGTTTCTCCATTTCGCCAGTATTTATTAACCTGCAGATTACTTCCTAAAACTATGACCACACAGCTGGGCAGCTCCAAAATATGCGGACATGATCTGCTAGCTTCTCCACAATTCCTCCAACACAGGCCCCTTGTCACCTGTTAGCAAGTATCTAGTAAAATTCTTCCAACAGAATTATCTCCAAAGACCCTAACTGGTGGAAGTCGACTGTACAATGCAGACAATTCTTCCTCAGAGATGCCAATTTCAGACTCTTTCTCCCATTTTAATCTAAAATTATTTGTTGAATCTTTATTAATGGATTGACTAGTTGAGTAAAATGTTGAATCAATTCCCAATCATATTTATTTTTAACATGTCAATAAATGTTAATTAAGCTGGGATGACATTTCTCCATAGGTTTTATCTCATCGTTGAAATGATCTGCGGTTTGTAAATACCTAAAACTAAATTCAATATTTCTTGTGTCAGAGTTTCTAGAAACTTTCCAATTATCCCTTTGTTATAGAAGTGATACCAATTCTACACCAATGCCTAAAGATCCAAAATTTAATATATTTACTAATATAAATTGAAAAAAATGATCCCAATTTGTAATTAAAGGGATTAGTTTTATATCAATAATCAATTTATTAAAAATAAACTTCTTCTTTTAAATTACGGTTGTAGTAGTTTTTCCCAGTCATTGAGCACAGTCTTGCTCATCTCTCTTTTCTTTCTCTTTCTCCATGACTCTATAAATATATATATATATATATATAAATAATCCGACCAAAAACTGTCACTGTAAAATATAAAGTATACTTGTGCTACATTGGGGGGGGGGGGGTTATAGAACACAACAGGACGTCACACAAATGGGCCGTTTCACTGACACTCCTGCGGCGACAACACCCTGCGGCGATTGCTTTTTTTTTTCCATCTGAACGCAGCTTCACGCTGAAGTAGACTAGGCTAACCTACAGGGCTCATATAAGATGATGCTCTGATGTCCTGTTTCCATGAAAGCAGCACGGAGCTGCGCCAATCAAAGCTGACAGAAGCACAGACGAGAAGAAGAGATATGATACCGTGCATTTGTCCAGTTGCAGTTTTGTAAACTGGCAGGTTTTAATGTTGCAGAACACTGTTTTTATATTAAAGTGCAAATGTGTTGTTATTGAGAATCTTTGGGTTAAACAATCCCCCCCCCCCACCACGGACACCCTTCTTTTCAAAAATATTCCTTTTTTACTTTCACCAAAATAACAGCGGAAGTTTGACATGGCAGCTAGCTTGTGAATTTCACCACCGGATCAGTAAAGTCTCCTCTTTAATACATCATAGATTGTTTATAATATTTTGTATAATTAATATGACTATACAAAGTAATTACAGCTATAAAAATAGATAAGTAAATGTACAGTAGGCAAGTATGAGAATGAAAACACTCATTTAAAAGTACCTTCCAGTTGTATTGAAGTACGGCATTGTTGTAAAATGTTTGTTTGAAGCCCTGGAATAAGAAATTCATGTTGTTCAGTTTAAAACAGTCTAAAGGAAATGGTAAATTAAAGTGTGATTAAAACTCTATATCTACATTATTTACAGTACTTGATTTACAGCTGATATGTGAAAAGGTACACAACTTTATTTGTTTAACAGTAATTTAGTTTTACTGTGAAATGTCACAGGACATGCTTTTATTTTTAAGTAGCCTACACGGAAATTGTCTGATGTGTACTTTTGCTAGCTTACTGAGATGAACGTGAGACGCTAGGTGAAAACATGTCCGTCTGCTCACTTTCCTGTTTGTAAAACGTCAACATATTGAACGGTAAATGTCACAGTAAAAGAGCAGTGTTTTTGGTCGTCATTCCAAGCCTTTCCTCTACAGGCAGAGTTACTCTCCACGGCTGATATAATGCAATGATATTACGTGTAGCAAGCCTAAACATTCCCAACATGTTTCTGTCAGCAGCTTGTCTGCTGTCCGTGCTGACATACCGTCACCTGTTGGGACACAGATGTTGTCCATACCTGTCTGGTTCTGACCACGGGAACAGGGATGGGACAGCTCACTTCAACGGAGAGTAAAAACTCCACAAACTAAAATCCATCTCGCAAATGTCATCTCAACCATTAAATACAGCAGCAGGAAATAACAGTCATGTGTTTTTTTTTCCCATGAAGAAGTGTTTTGTTGTGTTGGTGAATTCTTAAAAAATAAAATAGCACTAAATTTTGCGTTTGTGTTGTAACTTGGGTTACTGAGATTGAAGCGAGTATAATGTTACCAAAATGTAATTAGTAATGCGTTTTATTACTGCGTTACAGCAAAAAGGGATACATTACTTGAATTGACTTGAACTACTGTGAATTACTTTTGTAGTCCCAACACCGTTAGTTGGGTAAAAGCTCCTCGTGAGCATGTGTTATGAGTCATCTGTTCTTCCCCATCCTTTATGTTTGTTCTCGGGGCGCCCTATAGCTCACTGAGTAAGTGCACCCGCCCCATGTTGGCTGAGTCCTGCAGCGGCCGGGG
>NC_048428.1:4667456-4676955 GCF_013103735.1 Etheostoma cragini | reverse complement strand
CGTGCGTTTAGCCTCCACTACATCCCTGTTGATCACCTCATCAACGCAAGATCATTACAACTACCCATGTGGTAACTTGGCTCAGTGTCCTTTGCTGAATCCCTAGTGATATTCTTGTTTCTTGTGCTCTTGTTAACACTTTGTTCCTGTGTCTAGATTCCACTCTAGTCTGCCAACTCTGCTGTTACCGGCTGTCCTGCGTTCTCTGCTGTACCTGCTTTGCTAGCAGCTCAAAGGCGCTGTGTCCTTGTCGGCCACAATTGGATTCCTCGCTGTATCAGAGTGGAAACTCCTCTCTTGGCAGAACAACTTGGCAGGGACCGGAAGCAACAGCTAAGTGAGTTCCTCTTTTTAGTAAACTCTGTGTACACAATGTTCTCAATGCTGGAGTTCATGTGTATAGCCCCTGGTGAAACTTGGAGCAACGTTAATGTTGTGTTTAGCCTTCTTAGTGATTTTGATGATATCATAGAAGTGCCCCTAGCACTTCCAATTAAAAAGGCCATTTGACTGAAACGAGAATATGGTAAATCTTAAAAGTGGAATTTCTGTCCTAATTATGCTTTTAAGCGAAAGTTTGACTCCGGTATATTTAGAAACACCCTAGGTTGCATTTTGGCGAGAAAACATGGCACTGCTCTAACACGGTTTTCTTTAGGCAGTTGCAGTGTTTTGAATTGAATTCTTGGCCTTTTACTCCCTGATTAAGGTAAGGTTTGGAAAAATATAAGTCTGGGAAGTACATTCATATTTATTTTTTCTATCCTGTTATGCTTGTCTATGGGCAACTAAGACCACCAGCCAATATCTGACTTGCTTGCTTTTACTTAAAGGGACCACAATTACTTTTGTATATTTTGGAAATATAGGTATTTGATTTCCCAAATACTTAATATCTGATAGCTAAGTTTATTTTTCAAACCTGATCAATCTGCCAGGAACTGAAACTTAATTAATAACACTCAGTCCCACCAGTTCTCAATACTCAATTCTAGGGGTGGCACGGTTTTAGGATCATGGTTTTTGGTTCTGTACGGTTGTTATTTTTTCTTTTAATCTTTAACACTCCGGAATATGATTAATAGCTTAATTGTCCACAGTTTTGAAAATGGGTACTGTATATCATGTAATCATGCACAAATGGAATTTGACTTGACTTTAAGCACATTATTGGGACCATGTCTGAGGAAAGCTAGGTGAAATTTTGATACAGCAAGAAGGAAGACATTGATGATTTCAACATGCTTTTCATATATTTGGCAAAAAAAGGAGCGTGTATTGCCATCTACAGGAACTGATATGGCCTTTTAGCACACAAAGAGTGAAATATTACAGAATATCAATTGAAATAACTTTCATTTATCAAACTGCCAACTGCAGTGTATTTCTTACAAAATCCTTCAAAAGAAAGAGGAACTCTTAAAGCTCTGTCTTTTGAATAAAGCGTTTCAGAGAGATACTCATTGGAATGACTTTAATAAATGCTCTGCGTTTGCAAAACCCCCTTACCCACTCCAGTAATGTAGTGAGCGGTCACCGTGAGGAAACTTTCAGTGGCCCCGGAGGTCCATCCATGTGTAGTGAAAGCTACGTGGGCTGTATTGGACAATTCATTGACAATTTCTCCTTGTCTCATCATACAGTTTTGTGTTGGGAGGACGGAATATTATGCTGTGTTCCCAGTGTTTTCACAACCTTCTACCCGTGAAAGTGCCCTGGAACGGCAGTCAAACCCGTCACTTACTATTCGTGAACTCGTACCATATCTCCCAGTCACAGTTTTGACGTCACACAAACAAAAATTTCGACCCCTGTTGGTGCTGTAGACGCCAGTGATTAACAGTGAGAAATAGAAATAAATGGGTAACGTGAAGTAATTCTGCACACTGTAATCAAAGCAATACACATACAATTGTGTACTACTACGGATTATGTTTCTTAAATAAAGTCCAAATTTTGTTGCCAATTAGAAATCGTTAGTATCAGCTAGTGCTAGCTAACATCAACAGTAAGTAGCCACTAATTAACGTTAGCTAGAAGGGTTTCTTCTGACTTTGCCTGTAACCAGAGATGGCAAAAGTACTCACTTCCCGTACTCAAGTAGAAGTACAGATACTTGTGTTAAAAAATACTCTGGTAAAAGTAGAAGTACTGATTTAACTTCTTTACTTAAGTAAAAGTAACAAAGTACAGGCTTGGAAATGTACTTTAAGTATAATTATATTGCTAAAATCAGACCCTCACTCACTCCCTCTGCTGCCGAAAGACTTATTCATGCCTTCATCTCCTCACGACTTGACTATTGCAATTCACTACTCCTCGGCATCAGCTCAACCTCCATTAAAAGGCTCCAACTGGTTCAGAACTCAGCCGCACGACTCATCACCAGCTCCACATCCTGGCACCACATCACTCCGGTCCTAAAACAGATACACTGGCTTCCCATTTCTCACCGGATCCCAAACAAAATCCTGGTCCTCACCTACAAAGCCATAAACCACCTTGCCCCGTCATACCTCACTGTCTTTTCTACCCCTACCAACCTTCACGGTCCCTCAGATCCACCTCAGCCGGTCTCCTCTATGTCCCCAAGTCAAAGCTCCACAGTTTTGGGGACAGAGCCTTTTCCAGGGCAGCTCCCAGTTTCTGGAACTCCCTCCCCTATGAGATCCGCATCTCTGAGTCCCTCACCATTTTTCAGTCCCGTCTGAAGACCCATCTTTTTTGTTCTGCCTATGCTTAGTTCTACATTTATTTATTTTTTATACACTGTTTCTACTCTTTAAAGCGACTTTGAGCTTGGGAAAAGCGCTATACAAATTCAATTTATTATTATAAAAGTAAGAGTAGCCTTGAGAATGACAAAGCTACCCGGACCAGACAGATGTTACTAGAGTGCACGCTGAGAAACTACAGTGGACAGGGAGAAAAGACTTGTTCGCTGTCTGCCAATAGGCCTAACACATTTAGCTTATTTATTGTGACAGAGACTGGGACTCAATGTTAATAAGATTCTGACCAAGTAGCAAGATATGAATTCAATTCGGATTCTGTGAGAAGTCTGTATATTACCATCCAATTAGATAGAATTTGGTATTAAACTTATTAGTGAGGACTAGATTAGGACTGTATTTGAAGCTGATTCTGGTTCCCAACTTTGCCCCAGGTGTGTCTGTTAAGACAACTTCTCTCTTTTGATGCTTTATTACAGTCAAGCAACAGGACAAACATGGGTGTTGCTCTACTATGGCTGTGTGTGCAACATACACACGCTCCAAACCGAGACCGGACGGTTCAGACGTTTTTTCATGAACCACGCCACCCCTAGTCAATTCTAATGGGGGGAGGGGGGATCCAAATCTACGTAATTTCAAAGTTTTAAGGTTAATTTATTGTTGTTCCACAACACCGGTTAGGAGTTAATCGGTTAAAAGCAGCTGCTCTGTAGTCTGGTGTTACAGCAGCAGATGGTTATAAATGGTTTGGCTGGTGGGTGTTGTCTCACTGATATTACTGATGCTTTTTAGATGGGTACCATTGGTGTTCAGTGCGGTATCCATAACCCAGTGCAGAGTCCTCCTGCCCTGGGCATTACACAAACCATGCCACTTTGTAATGCTTCACATTACTGACATGTTACTTTTTAGCTCAAGTGCTACTGGTTGCTGTTTGAACAAGCACACAGATCTGTTTTAAGGTGCTTATTTCATTGAGGGCTACACAACAGCTGAACCAATCCGGGACCCATGTGTAAAGCTCATTTGATTGTCGTAAAGGTCAGTGTGTCAAAGCAGATATGTTAATGCTGAGGTAAACCCACAGAGCACTGCTACAAAAAAAGATGTTCTGTCTTCAGTGTGAATTTGTTGTGCGGTCTTTAACCTGATGATTTATAGGCAGTTTAAAATGTGGTGGAGGATGCATGCACAGAGGATGACCACTTGCCAAGAAAATATTACAGACAACAGTGAGAACCTGCAGGCAGGATACATATAGTTCCTTAAAGTTTTCTTGAGCCATTTGCAGTCTGCTTCAAGATTCTTCATAGTATATAGTCCACCCTTGTTATCCTATACAGAACTTCTGTTTCTCTGTTCCGTATTCTGTTTTTATTGGCATTGGCATTTTTATTGGCATATTAATATTAAACCCTTGGTTAAACTCAGACATCAGTTTCTGGTACCAAATGTTATGTAAAACACAAAACTAGGAGGAACGCATGTCTCATGTATGTCAAGTCCTATCTTAGGGGCCTGCTAAAGTCTACCCACCCTGACCATTTACTGGTGAATTTACCCTTCTATATTCTTTTGGAATATGTTACTTATTTTGATTTATATATTCTTCCATTAAGTTAAAACAGGGTATGCCCAGGATATGTGCCAGTGACCTGCACTGCTAGCCTGGTATTGTCTTCAAACTACAATTACCAGCTGTCAGACAAATTCGCAATGGGCTGTTAGTTACTAGCGCACAGGACTTGGACACACAACCACACAGGGTCTAGCAACCTACGTATGTTAAAAAGCATGTTGGTTTTTTAATATATATGAGCAACAATATTTTAGTTCTTTTTTGTTTCACAATGAAGTGTCTACAAATAGCTTTATGATATTTGCATCTCTCTCTTAAAATGCAGAACCAAGAAAATGGCAGTTGAAATGCAGATAATATAGATGGTGTTGACTAAATGCGGTCTGTATGAGGGATGATGGGATGCAACTAATAGTCATTATCTAATACCGTTAATAATTTCAATCTTACAACATAACAACTTCCCAGGCAGATGTTTGCCTAGCTTTCTGATTCAGATCAGCAGCCAGAAAAAAGATTGTCCTTTTTTATTTTACTTTCAATTGATAGGAAAGAAAGTAAAGCAAATATTTCTCAGTATTTGTAAAGCTATTACCAACAAATGTTTAGTATTTTTACTTGGTAAATTACAAAACCTATTCTAAAATAATTTTTATAAAAAAGCTATTTATAATTACAGTTATAATCAGATTTCTTAGATATTTTACCCTTCATGTTTTTTCCATTGTTAATGCTTAGAATGACAATAAGGATGGCCGCATAAATACAGGAGAGGACATGAGTCATACATCAAACAGTGAGGTTAAAATGGACAATGAAAACTTTTCCACAACTAGATAAATAGGTAAATACACAATTACACAGTATTAGCCCCATCGGCATTGTTAGGGCTTTCTTTATTACTTATTGCTCAATGGTAACAAATATCAAAATATGCAAGGCCAATTGCAAACTTGAACCCTGTCCACTGTGTTGACCTAATGATATTTCATATGGTGTCACCCCAACTCCATTCTCCCACTACTTTCATTGTCCCAACATGCACTAAGGCAGTGGCAGAGCTCACGAATTAAATTATTCTTTTTCTTCTCTTTCTTGATAACCTTTAGAATGACAATGAGGATGCCCAAATAAACAGACGTCATGAGTTTTGCTTCCGACAGTGAAGACTAAGAGGATGAATTGGACAATGAAATCTCCACAACTAGCCTGTTGGGTACTGACATTGAAGAGGTAAAAATGCAAAAATACATCACACAGTTTCTACTTTTTGTTAAAAATGCCTACCCTTTTAATCCATTGATATTGTTTCAAGTCATCTTTCCCCCTTGTTAATCTGTAGAATGATGTAGACCGATCAAATTATAAAGTGAACATGCTTGATGCTGCCAGGAGTGAAGATGAAGAGTGAAGACTTGATGGAGGTCAAGATTAGTGAAGAAAACACATCTGACTTTTCTGTGGTATGTCCCTTGAAAATTACTTGTTAGTGTAATAGTTTATATAAAACCAGCACATGAGTGCATTTGTCAGGAAAATGTTGAACTGATATTCCTGATGGGATGCTGCTCTCTTTATGTCTGTCTGTCTGTCTGTCTGTCTGTCTGTCTGTCTCTCTGTCAGTCTGTCTGTGTGTGTGTGTGTGTGTGTGTGTACGTACGGGTGCACCTCTTTCAAAAGGAGAGCGTCATGATGGTGATGTCCTATCTGTTACGGCATAATTTTACTGGAAATGTTTAACATAATGTTTCCTGGTTTGATCCCATCTTTTTAATACCTTTTCCACAAAGAATTTGTAAGTTCATCTAAATTTGAAATTCACTGTTATTGTGAAAGCTGTTTAAAACACTTTTGCATTAGCATAGTGTCCCTCTCAATGTGAATCTTGCACCACAGTACTTGATGCCAATGTCAACCTAAAGAATGGCTGGTGTTGCCCCTGTATGCACAGATTGAGCAACTTCTGCAAGAACATGGTGTCAGTCTCAGTGGAAAAAATAAGAAAATTTGGGGTTCTCTCTTACATACAGTCCGAAGAGTATCACAAGTTAAGTGAAAGTGGAGTTTTTGGAAAGATTACTTTACTTTAATTTGGAATTGTGACAGCGCACCAGTGTTTAAAAGTTCAAAATGCAGCATTTGTCCAATTAAGAATCAGGTAATTGAACTGGAACCAGAAGTAAAGAAAAAGCTAATTTTGATGTCAGCGTTATGGTTTGGGTCAAATAAAGCATCCATGTTAACATTACTAACACCATTTGTTAAAGAAGCCTCATTATTAGAGAATGAAGGTATTGACTGGCTGGCTGTACAGGGAAACTATTTCTAAAGTGTTTGTTGTGGATTGTATCTCTGAATCAATGACTCATCCGTTGCTTCGTAACACAATGGTTGTGGTTATGGTTGTGACATTTGTTATCACAAAGGTGGTAAATCCTATCCATATAATCGACCTGAACTCTCCTTTTAGTCATTCAATCTTAGCTTCTGTAAATGAGCCAGTCCCCGTTTCCCATTGTCAAGGAAGGATCCTCCAAAGAAGGATGCTACGTCATCAACGTCCGCCGAATGACCGTTCCAATGTCGAGGATCCTCCGTATTCCTCCAAGGACTGAGTCCTTCAATAAGAACATTTCCCATAGACAGAAAACCTAATTATTATAGCAATTTGTACCAGCATTAAAGCGTTAAGCTTTACATTAACAGTGATAACAAATGTACGGCACACAATAATGATACTTATATCTAAATTATTTCACCGTCAGCGATGCCGCTCGAACTCCCGCTTAGGTCTGCTATTTTTTTTTAACCATCCGGCAAAGGCCCCCACAAAGGATTGTGGGGGATTTGGGGCCACAAAAGATACACATATGCATCCTTCTCTGTCTATGGGAAATTTTCTGAATGAAGGACTCAGTCCTTGGAGGAATTCGAAGGATCCTCGACTTTGGAACGGTCCTTCGACGGACGTCGATGATGTAGCGTCCTCCTCCTGGCTTTGGAGGATCCTTCCTTGACATTAAGAAACGGGTGCTGATTCATCTACTCCATCTCAACAACATAATAAAACAGCACAGTAACAGTTCCACAACCATTCCGTCCAGTGTTTTAAAAATGCGCATTTGAAACGCAATGACGTGCACTTGATAGCCAAGGAGAGGCAAAGGTTTGTAGTCAAAGGGCCATCTCCATTAATTAATCTTTGTCACTTCCAAATAATAAACAGTTTCGTGAATTCCACAATGTGTGCCTTGGAGTCACTTGACAACTGACGGCGTTTTAGCTTGAGATAGTGAACAGTGAATCAACCCTAGTACATTGGCAGACAAATGGAAGAGGTTGATTCATGACTTGTAAAAATAAAACCTCCTGTTAAGATAACTAGGATACCAAGGACAGTGAGTGAAAGGAAGTTATGGAAAGCTTCAGAGTGGCGAGCATTTCTCCTCTTCCATGCTTTGCCTGTATTGAAAGGATTACTCCCTGCCTGATTTTGCCATCATTTGTTTCTTTTGGTGTTTAGCATATATACTGTGTGTGTGTGTGTGTGTGTGTGTGTGTGTGTGTGCATACTGTATATTACTGCAGGATAAGATCAAGACTAGAAGCTTAATTATGTCAGAACTGGCTGTTAAAAAAATTGTCATTGAATTTCAAAGACTGTACAGGAAAGATCGCATGACTTTCAACATACACTTGCTAATGTACTTGGGGGCTATTATTATTGGGGGCTATTATGTCAACCTTTTGCTTTTGAATCCAAAATGAGCACTTTATTGAAGTATTTTCATGGAACACAGTATGTCCCTTCCAAAAAAAGCTAGAACATTTATATTGTGAAGAGAATTACCAGAAAAGGCAAAGCATACTATTAAAACTGACGGTTCAGTCATTTGTTGAACGTTATTTTAATAAGTGAAGAAGAGAAAAATGTGAACTTCTAAATACGTGTCATGGGTTTTGGGCATCCCTGTTTGCAAGAAAATATAACCATTTATATAGTGTTGCCATTGCCAAGTTCTGTGGAAATCTAAGTAACTGCTTCTGGTCACACAGCCATTATTTGGATGATGGGTTTTTGTATTACAGTCAGAAACATGACAAACTAAAGAAAAGATACAACAGTGCTGTATGCTTGAAAGATGGAACATTGGGTGTAATTAATGACTGAGTCATATCACAAGTCCAGTGTTGTAGCCAATGATTCACATATTTCATAAAGAGACTTGCTACTTGATGTTTTGTGATGCGATTTTTTATTAACTACGTGTGTGTGGGTGTGTGTGTGTGTGTGTATATATAATGATCTGGTAATGGGTTATAGTAGCAGCCTGAAAGAGTTGTCATTAAAATCAGCCAAATATGTATCTGTTTCTGTGTGGGTTAAAAACACTGTACATAAAAGTTCAGGTTCAGTTCAACATATCCACTATTTACTCCAAGTTATTCCACCACCAAATCTGACTTGTTTACACACAATAAATACGTAGCAAATATGTGTAAAAATGTATAATTGGCTACTCGCTTACAACTACAAGCAAAGTATACTTAAACGTTACATGTAAGGAAAGAATACTTTTCTTTATTTCTTGATCGAAAGATTTAAGTGTCAAATATACTTTGAATTTCCTGTATGTACGACACTTGTCTTATACTGGCAAGAATACTTATTCTTCAGTATAATTTTGTTAAGTATATCTCTGATAAATGTACAAAAAGCAGACAAGCATACGCTCTTATTCTTTGTTTAAAAGAAGTACACTTATAGCACACTTAAATAAACTTCTTTTTTGTAAGGGTTCTTTAGTTTCTTAAATGTTTCCAAAATAGTTTTAGTACTTCATTAACGTGTTGTTCGAATGACACGTAATAATGATAATGGACAATTACTCTTCCATCCTGTAGTGGGTGCTGATTGACAAGCAAGTAGCAAATTTTAATGCTTGGTCTATAGTGTTGCTAGCTAATTCTTGGTGGGCAACATAAGACTACAACATTGTTCAAAACACTTATTTTTAGTATGATTGTGTTCTCTACGGTTCACGACTCTGGGCTAACCCACAAATTCATCAGTAATGTTAACTGTATAGATAAATGACTAATCTAATGGTAATTTAGCTAGCTAGCACACCTCTGTCTGTGTGGCTCAGACTCCCAGCGCTGCGAGGCTTTCATCAGAATGAGA
>NC_048428.1:4657492-4667356 GCF_013103735.1 Etheostoma cragini | reverse complement strand
AATACTCCAATTGTGTCCTTAATTTCTTGATTCGAAGTTATAATTTCCCGTAATTGCGTGGTAAAGTGATTTTTCAAGGCTTGAATCGCCTCCAGGAGGTTAGCTTCAGAAGTCTGGGAGCTAGCGTTAGCCTCCTCCACGTGCTCGGTTTCCACTTCGCTGCTAGCCTCGCCTTCGGATCCCTCTTTGCCGGAGGTTTTCGTTTTTAATTTGTGTTTACTCGGCATCTTGGCAGGTTGAATTGAATCCCAGAGAGTTTGCTCGAGCAAAAGATCTATTAGCAGTGGTCTAGATATCTAAATGTGGAGTGTATTGGTCGGAGCTCAGAGCCCTGCAGCTGCTCAGTCAGACGCCATAACCGGAAGTCCCTACTGTGTTTGTATAAACTCTATAAAATGTGTAAAAATCTGCCTTTCAGGTAATTTCTCAATTCTGGCCCCTCAGCAGTTTGAAAAAAAACAAACATAAGAGACAACCCCAGGACATTACAAAAGCCCACAAATACACAAAAGTATTCATCATACGTTCTCTAAATTATTGGTAAATGTGGCTGCCAACTAGCCTTAAGGGGAGTTTGGGATGTTTTCCCCCGAGAACATGTTGTTTAGTGTGGGAATACTGTTTCCCATGTCATTTCAGACACAGACAAATTCAAGCACATTCAGTACTCTATGCATAAGACCTAATGAATGAAGATCCAGTCAGACAATTCATCTGACTTGATCTGATCAGGATCAGACAGTCATTTAAAAGTGCTGTGTTCAGCTATGACTTTCAGTGCTGTGAAGATGTCAAACTTCCAATGTGGTCAGCAAAGGGATTAATGTCTACCTGGCAATCCAAAGCAAATATACATGTATAACAGCATACAAACAGAATAGCATAGTAATAGAAAAATGACTTTGGTTATAAAACCACAGTGCAGATGAAACAAAAAAGGCATGGATTATCTAGGCCCAGCCAGTAACATTCAGCAAATAATGCAAATAAGTCACCAAAGGTACATGTTAACCTTCAACTTTTAAAGCACTCATGCTTTTGGGGTTTTTCCCTTTCCTTGGTCTTATATATCTCTTTGTCAATGCTATTGTGTGTGCGTGTGTGTGTCTGTCTGTGTATGTATACAAATATACACACACAAATATACATACAGACATTTGTGGTCTTTACAGAATAAACCACAGAAATTGGTGATGCTATGATTTTTTCTTTAGTGCCACCATGAGGTTGACATTTGTGGATTTAAGTAAAATGTCAAAAGCTACTGAATGAATTTTCATGAAAATTGATATGTGGGATATCTGATAAAAGCCTCGTCCTGTACAGCACACCAAGAGAATTGTTCAAGTGCTCATATCATGCTTTTTGGGGCTTTTGGGGTGTAATAGGTTTAAAAAGTGAAAACGCCCCCACAAAGGCTCTAAAAAACTTCCAGAGAAAACTTTCTTCACAAACCGCTCCAAACAGCTCTGTTGTACTCCAGCTTTTACTTCAAAAACAAATGTGCGTCAATTTGTAACACACATTATACTGCTCCCCTAACTGCTAGCATGGCACACCCTCGTACTCTACTTCTGAGTGGCTAGTAGTCCTCACCTAGGTACTGCACATTTGTGAGTCCCCTCAAAGACGGTAAAGAAGTGAGATGCCTCACTCTGTAGCTAAAATAAAGAGTTGAACACACAGGGTGAAAAGAGGAGCTGCAGCAATATGCAGTAAATGTAAATGTGCTGTATTTATATAGCGCTTTTCCAGTCTTAACAACTGCTCAAAGCGCTTTTACATCTACAGGAAACATTCACTATTCACACACATTCATACACTGTGGCCGGGGCTGCCGTACAAGGTGCCACCTGCTCATCAGATAAACATTCACACACATTCACACTCCGATGGGCAGCACCGGGGTTCAGTGTCTTGCCCAAGGACACTTCGACAATGACTGCAAGGCCGGGGATCGAACCACCAACCTTCCGATTGACAGGAAACCACTCTACCACTGAGCCACAGCCGCCCCTATAGTACAGCAAAGATATGGTGTTTTCTGAAAATTAAACCTTAAACCTATTCTGAACCTGAAAGTGAGCATAATGAGCACTATAAGCTCTCCAACTCAAAGCCCTCATGACAGTTTTGTCAATACTGCAGTCTTGTTTTCAATTTTAGTTCAAACTCAAATTAGTTTGTTCTGTTTATCTTTAGCTTGTCTCCTCAAAAATTGGATTCTTTGATCAGTGTGGCCATTTTACTACCAGCTGAACTTTCAGCTTGCGCTGCCATTCTATCTGCATCATACTCCAAAGCTGTGCAAATTTCTCGAGTGGATTCTTTTTTTTGCTTTAGCTCTTTCAGATCCTCTTTGAAATGTTTCTTTTCTTGTAGTTTTCTTCTTCTTTTAAAGAGTCCCAGTCCACACAGATTTTTTTTCATTTTCTGTTACTCCCTTCCATGACTTATATTTTTACTTATATTTTTACTATGAAAACTGCCTAGGTTTTTGGCCTGTTCAAATAGTACACTACATAACTACCTCCTCATCTAAAGTTAGTAAATTAAATAGTATCAAATCTGTCAAATATGTTTTGACATATTGCCAACTGTTTGTCAAGCACATATTTCTCAATGAGGCCTTCAGGTGTGGCGCATTATAACAAATAATTACCCTTATCAAATCATAGGAGCTTCTTTTTGATATTATTCCAGAAATGGTTGGAAGGCTCTTGCTTTGAACATAAAGAAGTGGAGTTTTACACAAATAAGGGGATCCTTTCTTCCCTCAAAGAGGGTGTTGAATGATGCATTCTATGGGTTCTTCGCCTTCTTTGTCGACACTTGGTCAACAAACTTCTCAATAGAGGGCAAAATGCCAATGGCCCTCTCTGAAGCAGGCATATTTTCATGCCGATGCACTCTAACCCTGAATTAGTTGACTTTAACTGCAAATTGCATGGAAACCTGTTGGCCTATCCTACTTAAGTTTTAACACAAGCTGAAACTAAACATGTCAAGGAGTATTAACATGGAACCTTAAGTTCAGTATTTATATTTATTGTTAGTGTGTATTCGAAATCATTAGATAAAACTAGCTATTTCGGCTTGTTATTGCTACTCATCATTTAATACAACCACTGTATTTTCCTATAATTAGATTTTTTTTAAATATGGTATAAAACATTGTTTCAATTAAATTGGATGGAAAAAAGAAACTTCTCTTAATGCTCCAACGCATTTTATTCTTAAGAAAAATGGCTAAACACAGCCAGTCTTGGTGTGACAAACGTAACATCAGGTCAACATCAACGAGTCCACCCTAAAATGATTCATCTGAAAAATGTATTTCAAATCATTGAAACAATTATGTGTGTGGGTGTTGTACATGTTTGTGTGTTATCCGTGTTGTTTGTGTGTGTTGTCAGAGTGTGTTGTCCGTCCGTGTTTTTGTATGTGTTGTCAAGGTAAGTTGTGTGTGGGTGTTGTCTGTCCTTGTGTTGTGTGCGTGGGTGTTGTCTGTCCGTGTGTTGTGTGTGTGTGTGTGTGGGTGTTTAATGTGTCACAGATATAACAAAATGTGCTGTCCCCTGAGATTAAAGTTGTAAATTCATAAATAAAACAAAATTCACAAGAAACCCCCAGTCAAATATACAAGAAACTGAAAACAGGATCTGTTTGATCTGCCTAAATGAAGGGAGGCCAGAGCATGAACCAACAGAACATCATATCAGAACAATATCTAATTAATCTACACAGACTGATGAAGAACTGAAACAATAATGTCTAATGTCTTTCTGCTAAAACTACTCTCAGTTTTAATTTTCACACAAGTCACGTCCTTCAGCCAGCTTAAACAGCATTAAAGTTTGTGTAGGTGTGTGTGTTAGTGCGGTTGGTGTGCGGGTGTTGAATGTGTCTGTTGTTTGTATGTCTGCGTTTGACGTGTAACTGTTCGTCCGCTTGTTTTACCTAAATTAAAAGGTTAACCCCACTCACAGGTAGAAGAATGTAGTCATCAGCATCTTACAGTAGACTTGACATCTCTTTACATTGCAAGCTGATTTTTCAAAGTCCGTAGCTTTGGCTAGGTCAGTGTGGCCTAACAAGGAATACCTGTTGGATGACCTGAAATGTGAGCTTTGTAGTCTTGGGGTAGTAAAGATGGAGTGCATATTGTCCATCACGACTTCTCTCTCAATGATGATTTTTAACGAGGCTGGACTGAGATGCTGGGAAGAGGTGAGCACAGCACCTTCATGCTAATGAGAAGTGTCCCAATGGCAAGGTCATCATCAGATTCCTAAATAAAGAATAACAGAAGAGCACGATCATTACATTAGATTTTATCTTTTGAAAAACAACTTTAATCAATATAAGAGTGTCATGGTAAAAAATAAATAATAGTGAAAATTATAAGAAAGCAAGGGCTTGCTTGCAAAGCCTGCTTTGAACAACTTTTTGTGGTTGTCCCCAAGGATGATAGGAAGCCTTCTGAGCACCTGTGTATGGATCGCAGTTGGCTCTGTAGTCTTTTGGTAAATAAACCTGGTACTACAATTTAAATAGCTAAAATGAAAAACAAATAATGATCTATAAGAAAACTTAAACAAGCCAAGCCAGGTTTGGATTGAATAATACAACTAATAGAGTAGTATTGTGATGAGATGTTTTTACGAAACCTGTGAAAAACAATGCTATGAACATCATGTTTTTGAACCTACATTGGTCTGTTGTAAAACTGTCCAACATTCCCTCTCTTTGGTCAAAATAAGTTGTTGAGGAGACAAGGAATGTGCCGATCCATGCTCTCATAGAATTCCTGTTTGAGGTTCTTGCCCACAATCCCGCTGAACACCATGAAAACCTGAAAAACACCGAACACAAAAAAAGATAAGCCATCTGCAAAGTTGTGCTGAATAACATCCATGAATGTTCTTTTTCAGGGTGGCTACAGGTACAAACAAGTTAAATGTAATACTTTTTAATACCACTTCTAAACGAAATTTAGGACCACACTTACAATGGAAATACAAAGTGGAAATATCACAGAAATATATTCTGTGATGAGCTCTTTTTTGATCTATGGCACCAATCCAAATTTAGCCACGTGTCTGGTTTTGTCTTTTCCACAGGTAAATGACTGTACAAGCCCTGAATCTGGAAACATTGCTTGAAACACTTCTTTAATTGCATCATTTGACCTGCATGAATTGTGGCTTGTCACGGTCCTCAACACCCAGATCACCTCTGCTCGGAGTGTTGGCGTAGAGCCACATATTGCCCGTCAGCTGGCAGTGTTGGCTGTGGATGTCCAATCGTAACATCCAGTGTTGTAGCGTTGACATCGTTGCTAGTGATGGAAATAGTGGAATAGGAACTAGCAATGGTGGGTTGCTGGCGTGCCTTTACGTAGTCTCTTTACGTGTTTTTTGGCTCTGTACGTGTAATTCCACTACTCTGTTCCCCATTGTCCCAAGTTTAAAAATCTTCCAACACATAACATAGTTTGCTTCATTAGCATTTCCAGGCACCGACCAAACCCTCTATTGCATGAATAATTTTTTAAACATGGTTAAAATGTCTTGATTTGTTTTTATTACTCCAGGATGCTTAAATAATGCAATTGCAAAACAAATTAATTTACATTAGTGTGTAATTAATAATTTACATAATATATTTATTACAAAATGGCTTGAATAACAATATAAATACATTTTATGTTTTTCTTTTAAAATATTATAAATAATTGCAAACAGTGTTGGAGTAGCCTAAAGTTATAGTAATTTAATCTGAGCCATTTGTAAATGGTTTAAATGATGAAAAATTAAAGTTTACCTCCCCCAGATAACAGCTGAATTCTTTTTTGAAAGAAATGCTTCTAAAATCTAGAAAAACAACTACATTTTGGCTGATCCTAGAACGTGATCTTTAGTGTGACACAAAAGGGGCAGGGAAACATGATTTTGTGGGTATGTGAAGTCCTCAAAGGAATACTACTTCAAAATAAAAGACCTATTTACACAATTAAACAAAAAACAATGCATTTTACATGGTTTATTGCGAAGAACACTAAGAAAAATAATTTGTTGCCACATGGCAACACCATGCAAGAATACTCGTTGTTTTCTATGTGTAATTGAACTCCCATTTCCCCATATTTCTAGGTGGATTTTAACCATTGCTGTATTACCTGTATGGGGCGGAATAACAAATCCTGCAAAATTACAAATCTCACTGACTACGGCCAGGCCAAGACCCGCCCACGAAGCAGCTCAATTGGTTGGAGTTAGGCATTTGACCTCGAGTGGTTAAGGTTGGGTTAGCTGATTGGCCAGGGGATAGGACATGTACAAATGGGGTTAATGGTTAATGGGGTTTACTGCGACAACGCAGCACAAAGCCTACTGGAAAAAAATATTCGAACTGCCTGGCAGAACAAATTGCCTGCATTTTCGCCGTTACGTGACACAAACATATTTAACACCTATCCAATCTGAAATTAAGACAATTTAATACATTTTAAGGCCCAATTTTTAGGAAAGATAATTTAACCTGTTTTATTTGATTTAAAATGTTGCTGTTTAAATGAAAAACCTCATGCCCCAAATGAACACTACCAATGTTTTCCTTAAAGAGGACAAGAGTAAATGTGGATTGAGAAACTGCTTCTGTGCAAGGTGCAGAAAAATCCCATGACAGTGAAAGGTTACTCGGGCAGTTTTACTCAGTTGTGCACCCTGGGTTTTCTGGTGAATCTTTGCTAAGTGGACCTTAAGTGCATTAACGGAGTTGATTGTGCACACACATTCTTGGTTTAAGCAGGGAAATGGGACAGCTCTGCCATAGTTTCCATGTGTTAATGGATAATATTTTACAAGGTAACCCCTTTTCTCCCACAACGTTGTGTTACACCGAAATGAGTGAGTGAGAGGGAAAAAGAGCGCGGCCAAGGATGGGTTGACCTCCACAGCGCCCGCTGCAGTCCTTTACTCCGACAGCAGTTGAAGTGCTTTTCTATTGCGTAAAATGACGGTTATACAAATGATACAATCAAGCAAACTCGCCGGTATGTGAGCTGTCCTCAGACACTTAACACTAAGCAAACTTTAACTGACACTTTTTGAGTAGCTATTGTTGGCAATCAGCCATGCACAGGTTCAAACAATAACATTAAACAGAAAGAAAGAAGAAAAAACTGTGTCAACAAATTATCTGCAAGCTTTTGGCTAATAAAAATAACCACTAAGCTAACTAGGCTACAACACTTATTTTACATTTTAACCATTCCACTTGGAGTAAGGTTGTTTTCTGGTCAAGGTCCCGTCTGTTCGCTACCGATCCCTGTGCTTTCAGCTAAATAGTAATGCTAGCAGGTTTTTACAAAACATAAAGGACTAAGTTATGATCACTTGTAAGTAAAATTAGAAACAAAACTAGGGTTTACAGCGTGGTCACAGAAGGATAAGGGGAATGTGGATGACAGCGTTGCAGATGTGAAATCCTTTCTTCTTGCTCGTCATTATTAAAGAGATAGTGGAGGGATCTCAGCACCTTTTTTACATGCCACATCTCAAAAATCCACCTTTAAATGAATTGTGTAGGGTGTGGAGACCACAGCTTCTTACCACTTAGAGTTGAATCCCTCCAAATTGTTCTCCATAAACCAATTGTAGGAGAGCCATGAATTTCCAATTTACTGCGGGTCCATCCCTTGATACAGAGAGCATGTTTCTTAAATTAAGTTCCTTGGTGCCCTCCTGAAGTGATTACAAATAAAATCAAGTCCATCTTGAGAATATTCAAGTTTTCATTCATGTTGACTCAGATTAGAGTTTTCGTCTAAACTGTGGTCTATGGACCACTGGTGGTATGCCAGATAACCAAAGAGGTCTGTGAGCAAAAGTCAACATCTAAGATGTGATGACCGACATGGATTGTAACACTGTCGATCGTTTCTAGTTGACTAATCATGACTTGTTTTCTAATCATGAACATTTTTAGCAGGTGTAGTAAGCCATTTTTGCTCAACAATCAATCATTATAGCCATGTTTTCAGAAGCCTTTTTTTCTTAACCCCCATGTTGTCCTCGGGTCAATTTGACCCATTTTCCTATATCAATGTTCTTTTTAACTACCCAAAATAACATGATTAAGTCCACACAACATTCTTTGGCAAGTTCAAATCTCTACTTTCATTAATTTTGGGGCGTCTTACTTTTATAGCATTTGAAAAAAACATTGAAGTGATTTTAAAATAGTAATGAGTAAAAGTATATTCCAGTCTGTGATTATCCATCGACATCCATTCCTTTAATTTTAGTCTAAATAATTCCTAATTTCTGCTTTTCTAACTCAAACATTAGGTATAATTTTCGTTTGAGAAACACTGATCTAAAGCCATAATATTGTGAATTCTCGCAAATTGTGCCTATGTGATATGGTTCAATGTCAAAATTGTTAACTTAAAATTGAGAATCACAAAAAAAATTGTATTTAATTATGAATAACTGGCCCACATTGCTATTTAATTCCCTTCAATTCTACTTGTTACATAACAGATATGCAAGAAGCATAGTGATTATTGAATGCTTTATACAAGTTATTTACAGCACTGCCATCCTTCCAGAATGCAGTAGGCCTGGGCCTAGATGTCACCCACAACATGTCTTTTAACTAATAGCCTACAGTTACCACAATAAAGACAAATATTTATTAGGAAATAACATGACTTTTAACATATTCAAAGCATTTTAGATGTTACTTTGAGAGTCTTATCTCAAAATTCTCCAGCAAATCTTTTTGCCGTTGAGTGGCCCATTGTCTCCAGCTGCATCAGCTTCACATAAAGCACACCTCGCTTCACGATTACGGGCTGTGTTCTTTACCCACTCCCAATACTTTTCATCCTTTAACAAATTGTCATTAAACAAACATTTGGCCATGCTTGCTTGCTTCAACCAAAATGCCGTTGTGGCGAACAGGACATCAGTGAGTTCAAACTGACACTGAGATGCACGTTGTTCTGTAACTGGTGTCACACTGCCACTATTCTTTTGATTTTGACATTAGACATTTGTCAAATTTATGCCATGGTTCATTGCATTCACCAACGATTGGACAAAGAATGACATCGGGGCCAAATGTATAGTCATTTCCACATTCATTTAAGATAGGAGGCAAGGCGGGGGCATTCACAAGCGCTCAATTTTACGTAGTTGTGATGTATAAAGGAAAAGTTCCCAGGACCTGGGGTATGTCCGGTTTTATACATGTGTATATTTCTGTGTGTAGAAACTTTTCAAGGTTTGGCTGTATGCCATCTTCTTGTCTTTTATACATGAGACCTTAGATCCCTGCAGGGTTAATCCAGACAGCTGGAATCTGCTGTATGGAGTTTTCTGTTACACGACTAAAACCATCTTTGTTTCTTTCTTCCCGTGGCTATTTTTCCGTGGCACCATTGCTCAGCTTGGCGCTTAGCACGGCACAAGACGATGGTTGATTTAAAGAAATGCCAATAAACCAGAGCACATTTTTGGCCCATCCTGGAATGCTGTGTGGACTACCTCCACCTGTCTGAAGGAAATAAAGGCGTGGATGAAACACAATTTTCTCCAGTTAAACAGCTCCAAAACCGAGGCAATCCTTGTTGGCACCTCACATCAAGTCCAGTCATCCTCCATAACCGGCATAACTATCTCTGGCCAAGACATTCCCCTCTCCACAACAGTCACCAATCTTGGTGTAAGATTTGATCCACAACTCACCTTTAAAGCCCATATCAAAAACCTCTGCAAGATCTCCTTCTATCATCTCAGAAATATTGCAAAAACTCCGTACTACACTCACCTTAGCTGATGCTGAAAAACTGGT
>NC_048428.1:4655259-4657392 GCF_013103735.1 Etheostoma cragini | reverse complement strand
AAAATATGTATACAAGTATAAGTTAAAACTGCTAAGTTAAAATGCTGTAATTCAATGCTTGGTTAAAAAGATAGTCATTCATTTCTTCATTGAGTTTAAATGTACTATGTTCTGTAGATCGGTAAACCATTACTTTGACCTTTTCCTGTAAAAGAGGCTTAAAAGATTAATAGAATAAAAAGACGATATGTGTTTATTATTGTGTCTAAGATTCCTATAAGACTTTGGAAAAAATGCACTTGAAATTACATAGCAGTATTTCTTTGTTTCCTTCTTTGTTTCTATGTGCTTACTGTTTTAATTACTATTTGAGTTGCTAATCCGTGTTAAATTACTATTGCCTTGTTCGGACAGTGTAGGGGAATGTGTGGCTTACACTCGTCCATTACAACATTGGATGTGAGTAAAGCAACATCATGTCCATGTGGTCAATTTTATTTTCCCTGTACCGGTAATAACAAAGGTTGTGATATGTTTGATCAATGTATATGTGTTTTAATTCTGTAAAGATTAAGGGAGTAATAACTTAAGCATGTGAATTTAGCAGATTGAATGTAAATGTGTTGCTCTACTGTAGCCTCTAGGCATGATGCATAACATGAAGTAAGGTGCAAAATCATTTGGATCCACATCCGAATTTCATGGAAAATTTGTGTTCCGCATTAGATATGGGGCCCCCTATACTTTAACCATGCCCATGTACTCAGACCACGCCCTTTTTTATGGCTTTTTGCACCTTTTAACGTGGACTCTTGTGTGGGGTATCACTGAACTCAGCAGAGAATTCCTTTTTGATTGGTCATTGTTTGAACCGCCCCCTACACTTGGTATAATATTTGCAATACTCCATCTCAAACGATGCACACTCCACTGTGCGCGTTGTGTCCAACAGTTGCGCTAATGCACGGCTCCGTGGAGCGGCGTCTGCTAGTAACCCCGACGCGCAGGTGCGAGGGCCCATCTAAAACCATTTGTTATTAACATCATTTTTATTACATTATAAGTCCTGTGCTAGCTAGATGTCTTTCTTACTTTAACATTAAAATGCTAACATGTAATTATTGGACATTTTCTGAAATTATTGATGCTGTTGTCTTTCTTGGAGGACATTTTTTAGGACACACATGGATGCAGATGTCTGGCAAACGTTAATATTGATGGCGTTTGTAACTTCATCTTCTGTTCATTTGTAATAAAGAACAGCATCCTGCCTTGGGTTTCCTTTGTGTTGGCATTTTAAACTCTGTTTGATTTCTGAGGACAATGCTTAACTGCTCCATAGATCTCTGCAGGGTAAATCCAGACAGCTAGCTAGACTATCTGTCCAATCTGAGTTTTCTCTTGCAGGACTAAAACAACTTTTGAACATACACGCTCAAACCAAAAATAGTTATTTCCTGAGGCTATTTTGCAGAGGCGCCGTTGCTCCATACGGCGCTAAGCGCCGCCCAAGACAGTTGAGTTTGGTTTAGAGAAATGCCAATAAAGCAGAGCACGTCCGCGGGGCCCCGGTGGAGGAACTTTCAGACTTAGTTACTTTCAGACTACCTTGAAAATTCGCCACAGTGTTTCACATGAATGCATAATAATAATGTAACCCGAACAGAGCCCTCTCTTGTTCTTCTTATCCTTGATGCTTGAAGTTAGTGTGAGTGAACTAGAGTCTCTCAGATCACCGAAGTCTCTATAACTTTGCCCTTACTTTGACCACAATCCTCCTGAGTGAAGAGGAACCATACAGCAGCTTAGCTCTTATTTTTCAATAACACATCAAAGACACTGGCCTTTCTAAGTATTTAATTTCAAAAGTGAACAATGTAGTGCATCTCTACCAATATAAAAATAGGTTAAATAGGGAGGAGAAGGAGAGGGTCTGCCTAATAATAATAATAATAATAATAATAAATTCTATTTGTAATGCACTTTACATTTAAACAAATCTCAAAGTGCTACGGTCAAGGTCATAAAAGCAAGGTAAAAACATCATAGTAAAATATCTATAAATAGTGCAAGATTAAAACTCATAAGTTCTGCTAAAAATAAATGTTTTTAGTTCTTTTTTAAAAGTCTCCAAAGTCTGTGGTGCCCTTAGATGGTCAGGGAGGGCATTCCACGTCCGAGGAGCGGCAGAGC
>NC_048428.1:4653925-4655159 GCF_013103735.1 Etheostoma cragini | reverse complement strand
CCAACAGGCGTCGGACAGCATCGGCAGGGTGATCGTCAACGACCCGGGCGGGAGGAGGGGGCCTGGACGGAGGGCACAAGGGACTGGACACCACGGGTTTAAGCTGGGAAACATGGAAGGTAGGGTGTATCTTCATAGAACGGGGCAGGAGAAGCCTGATCGCGGAAGGGTTTATGATCCGGTCGACAGAAAAAGGCCCGACGTAACGTGGGGAAAGTTTCCTGGACTCCGCCCTGAGGGATATGTTTTTGGTGGACAACCACGCCTGCTGACCCGGCACGTATCCAGGGGCCGGTACCCTACGCCGGTCAGCAAGGCGACGGTTGCGCTGAATGGTCCGGAGAAGAGCGGCCCGGGTGTCCGTCCAGACCTTGCGACAGCGACGGAGGTAGTGTTGGACCGAAGGAACAGATAGCTCAGCCTCCTGAGCAGGGAACAGAGGAGGTTGATAGCCCAGAGAGGCCTCAAAGGGTGACAACCCCGTAGCTGCACTGACGAGAGAGTTGTGGGCGTATTCGACCCAAGCAAGGTGAACGCTCCAGGAATTGGTGTTCAGGGCCGCCACACAGCGGAGGGCTGCCTCCAGGTCCTGGTTAGCTCTCTCCGCCTGTCCATTAGTCTGTGGGTGGAAACCAGATGAGAGACTGACAGAGGCGCCCAGAGACCGACAGAACTCACTCCATACCTTCGAGACAAACTGAGGACCCCTATCCGAGACAATGTCCAGAGGTAAACCATGGAGGCGGAACACATGCTGGACAAGGAGATCTGCGGTCTCGCGGGCTGTGGGCAACTTGGGCAAAGCAATAAAATGGACAGACTTGGTAAAGCGGTCAACCACAGTGAGTACGGTGTTGTTACCTTGGGAAGGAGGAAACCCAGTGACGAAGTCCAGGGCGATGTGCGACCATGGACGGCCAGGCACGGGCAACGGACGGAGTTCACCAGAAGGAGGGCGGTGAGACGCTTTTCCCCGGGCATAGACTGTACAGGCTGCCACAAATTCACGGGTGTCAGTCTCCAAAGAGGTCCACCAGAAACTCCTCTTCAGCAGAGACAGGGTCCTCCGATAACCAGGGTGGCAGGCGAAACGGGAGTTGTGAGCGTACAGGGTCAGGGACAAACAAACAGTTAGCAGGTCCGTTACCTGGGTCCTGGTGGGTACCTTGGGCCTGTCTAACGACAGACTCAATCTCCCAGGTAACGGGAGCCACCACACAACTGGAAGGAAGGA
>NC_048428.1:4652615-4653825 GCF_013103735.1 Etheostoma cragini | reverse complement strand
GTTTTCCAGCCTTCTCTCCCTGATCGTAGTAGGATTGTTTCAATCTGAATATCTCTGATGAAGCTTTGTTAGTGGATATTTTTGTCATATTTTGCTCTCAGTATTAGCAGTTCTTGTTGCCTTTCTTTAGAGCCCTTTAGATTTAACTCAAGCTCCGTCTCTTTTATTTGTTCTTCAAGTTTTAGCATTTCCATGACAGTTTTGTTGGTTTTATTTTTTGTGTAGCTTATCATCTGTCCCCGTAAAAAGGCCTTAAAGGCTTCCCATCTAATAGACGCTGTAGTCTCAGATTTATTAAGGCTGAAGTAATCATCAATATTTATCTCAACAAATTTCAGAAATTTGGGCATTTGCAACCATTGGGGTTTTAATCGCCAAATAGGATTACGATTAAACGCAATTATGGGTGAAAACTTAAGCATGCATAGTGAGTGGTCGGAGATCAATATGCTTTTGTAGACACAGCTCTTAGTTCTGGTAACCAAGGAGTTTGAAATTAAGAAGTAATCTATACGGCTATAGCTATTATGGGAGGTTGAGTGGCAAGAAAATTCTTTCTTAGTTGGATTCTGTACTCTCCAGACATCTCTTAAGTTTAATTCAGACATAAAATGTTTAATAACCCGTCTACTTTTAGGGTGGGACAAATCTAAACCTGATGATCGGTCGAGAACCGGATCTAAAGTACAATTAAAATCTCCACCTAAGATCACATCACCGTGAAAAGCTGTAATAGAGAGAAACAAATTATTGTAGAAATCAGGGTCATCTATATTAGGACCATACAGGTTAACCAGAATTAAGTTTTGGTTCATCAGTGAGGCTTGGATTATTATGAATCTCCCAGTAGGGTCAATGATAGCCTTTTTTATACAAACAGGTAAAGATTTATGAATAAGAATTGCCATGCCCCTAGAGGGGGGGGAGAATGAGCTAGAAAATATTTGACCAGGCCATCTTCTTCTTAGTCGTGCAACTTCGCTTGTAAGCAAATGTGTTTCTTGGATAAAAACCACTTTTGGATGGTATTGTTTAAGTCTATTCATTACTTTTTTGAGTTTGATCAATTTTCTAAGGCCTCTTACATTCCAGGAGATCACATCATCAACGGACTCAGTACTCATTTGCTTAATGTCAACATATCATCTCTTTCTGTTTTTTGTCTCAACTGTAGGAACTTGCACATTACCACCTGAAGAACATTGCACCT
>NC_048428.1:4634802-4652515 GCF_013103735.1 Etheostoma cragini | reverse complement strand
CCCACACAAACAAACAAGACTGACAGGGATACGGGGAAGGGAGTAGACATTAGGATAAAACCCTAACATTCTGAGTCTTTAACTTTTGAAGAGGAGAGGGGGGTGGCAAGGTGGAGGCTGGGGGTGAGGCCTTGACCAACTGCCACTTTGTCTGTTTGACAGCCATGATGTCTCTATTATGGGTGGGCCAAATTGTCTGGGTGGGCAAAGCAGAGAAAGGGGAGGTAACCTTGCCCCTTATGACCTCATAAGATCGGCCCATCTGACCTTTAATTTTCTCAAAGACCATAGGGAGGACCGTAAGGAGTCTGTAGGAATAGAAAATGATTTTCATCTTCTGTTATTGTTTGTAATGGGAAAAGTTGATTATTTTATGGCTTTCACAAATTTCAGTATGACACGCTATGCCGTACAGCGTTTAAATCTGAGCATGAGTGACTCAAATCTGCACTTGACTCACTTTCCTCTAAATTTGTACATTTTAACACCTTTATGCTTTATCTACACACTCTTGTCAAAGCTCAGGGAAGCACATTGCTATTGCTATTGCCAAATGAGTGACAACTTTGTTTGGCTCATGTTTTGTAACGAATGTATTCTGAAAGCATAGTGGAATTAGCAAGACAGCTAAGTAGTCAGCCATCTGGTAGTTACTTAGCTAGCTAGCTTTCTTATTCTACTGTGTTATATTCTACACTAGTTACAGAAAAGGACTGCAGCATCGTTGGCTCTGGCGAAGCGAAGCCATTATTATTTTGGAGCCCATTTTGTCCAATCTGTCTGTTTACACCTGCTGTGATCAAGAAGGGTGCGCCTGTGCTGGCCTGCACATTACAACGATTATTTTGGCGTCTCCTCTATTAATTCCACATGCTGCAAGCAAATGCGGCACGCTGGGTAGATATCCAAACACAGGAACCCTGCAGCGCAGCCGTATACTTTACAAGATAAAACTAATTTATCACCTAGGTTTATGGTGATTTTAGCTGTCTTGACTTCTCAGCTCTGTCTAGAGCAAGAGAGACAAACAGATTCACACACACACACACACACACACACACACACACACTCAGACACATACACACACAAATGGTGGGAATGGCCTTGCTGCAGGTGGTTGTGGTTGTTGTTGTTGAGTAACCCAGGGAGAGAGTAAGAGAGGGAGAGATAGAGTTGTCTGTAAAGTGGAGAGGAGCAGGATCGGCACAGGGGTATGCAAAGGGACCATGGGGTGTTTTAGATAGCTTTTTGTGTCATAAACAGTAAATTCATCTACACAGCCGTCATCAAGGCTCATCTGAAAGTGGGCATGGTTTCATCTAAAGTAGGCCTAGATTTTAAAAACGATAGACACGAGAAACAACCGCTATAGCTGAGCCCAACACCAGGAAATTTCTGAGTCCAGCGAGGCAAAAGACCAAGACAAATGCAAAACTCATATTAAAGTAGTCTCTAGAGCTAACTTGAGTAATACAGCCCTGCATGCCAAGAGTACAATACACTTGAGTACCATAGATTCCTCATTGCTGAATTTAGGAAAAGTAATTTTGTAGAATACAACACTTTCCTTTAAAGGTGAGCATGTAAAAGCCTGGTCATAAGAAACTGTTGTTCTCATTTTTTTTTATTTTATCCAGGGTTGAGATATAAGCAGCTAGCATGAGACATAGACATTGGAAATAGGGATGCCATGGTATGGCAGCTAGTAACATCCAAATTAAGCTTCATTAACCAATTGTTGAATTTGGTGACCCAACAAGATTGTGCTTTTGGTTTAAAGAAAGCCTCAAGGAATAGCAAAATAATTCGGTGTGCATCGAAAGTGTTTCTTTACTGCACCAAAGTTGTATTTTTCATAAAGAATTGGTTTCTAAATTTGGCTGACTTTCATTTCTGTCCTCCATCTTTCCTTACAACATTAAGATGATATGCTTTCATATTCTAGTAATGTCATTGTGAATAATAAGCCTGTCTTCTCATGCACATGTACTTTTTAATCAAGGATTTTATTCCGGTTTTATGACTGATATGAACATAGCCTTCTATAAGTGTTGGCTGCCAGCCAATCAGCCGACTACTCATTTAAGTCCAGCCGGCTACTTAATTATATTAAGATTTGAGTCTAATAAAATAGGTTTGAATAACAAGTTGTGACTTACTATGCCTGAACATTTTACAACCACAAGCCTCCGGTTAGCAATGCAAGGATGATGATAGAGAAATTGGCCCATCTGTCAGTCCCATAAACAATAATTGATAACAAAAAACATAAAGAATTGCATTGATTGCAAGGGATTTACAAGGGACATCCTTTTTATGCATTATACAGGCTACTTTGGAAAACACAGGTGGAAGCAACTTGACGATTGCGCATTAAGCATAAATAAATTCCCTGGAAGCCCTGCATATTCCATATACAGTGAGGAAAATAAGTATTTGAACACCCTGCTATTTTGCAAGTTCTCCCACTTAGAAATCATGGAGGGGTCTGAAATTGTCATCGTAGGTGCATGTCCACTGTGAGAGACATAATCTAAAAATAAAATCCAGAAATCACAATGTATGATTTTTAACTATTTATTTGTGTGATACAGCTGCAAATAAGTATTTGAACACCTGAGAAAATCAATATTAATATTTGGTACAGTAGCCTTTGTTTGCAATTCCAGAGGTCAAACGTTTCCTGTAGTTTTTCACCAGGTTTGCACGAGAAGGGATTTTGGCCCACTTCTCCACACAGATCTTTTCTAGATAAGTCAGGTTTCTGTGCTGTTGCTTAGGAAAACGGAGTTTGAGCTCCCTCCAAAGATTCTGTATTGGGTTTAGGTCTGGAGACTGGCTAGTCCACGCCAGAACCTTGATATGCTTCTTACAGAGCCACTCCTTGGTTCTCCTGGCTGTGTGCTTCGGGTCATAGTCATGTTGGAAGACCCAGCCTCGACCCATCTTCAATGCTCTAACTGAGGGAAGAAGGTTGTTCCCCAAAATCTCGCAATACATGGCCCCGGTCATCCTCTCCTTAATACAGTGCAATCGCCCTGTACCATGTGCAAAAAAAAACGCCCAAAGCATGATCCTACCACCCCCATGCTTCACAGCAGGGATGATGTTCTTGGGATGGTACTCATCATTCTTCTTCCTCCAAACACAGTTAGTGGAATTTAGCCAAAAAGTTCTATTTTGGTCTCATCTGACCGCATGACTTTCTACCATGATACCTCTACATGTGTTGGTTTAAGCAGGGGAACCTTCCATGCTATGCATGATTTTAAACCATGACGTCTTAGTTTATTACCAACGGTAACCTTGGAAACGGTGGTCCCAGCTCTTTTCAGGTCATTGACCAGCTCCTCCCGTATAGTTCTGAGCTGATTTCTCACCTTTCTCACCTTGAGACCACACGAGGTGAGATCTTGCATGGAGCCCCAGTCCGAGGGAGATTGACTGTCATGTTTAGCTTCTTCCATTTTCTAATGATTGCTGCAACAGTGGACCTTTTTTCACCAAGCTGCTTGGCAATTTCTCCGTAGCCCTTTCCAGCCTTGTGGAGGTGTACAATTTTGTCTCTAGTATCTTTGGACAGCTCTTTGGTCTTGGCCATGTTAGTAGTTGGATTCTTACTGATTGTACAGGGTAGACAGTCTTTGTGCAGCTAACAACCTCAAACAGGTGCATCTAATTTAGGATAATAAATGGAGTGGAGGTGGACATTTTGAAGGCCGACTAACAAGTCTTTGAGGGTTTGAATTCTAGCTGATAGACAGGTGTTCAAATACTTTGCAGCTGCATCATACGCATAAATAGTTAAAAAATCATACATTGTGATCTCTGGATTTTTATTTCAGATTATGTCTCTCACAGTGGACATGCACCTAAGATGACAATTTCAGACCCGTCCATGATTTCTTAGTGGGAGAACTTGCAAAATAGCTGGGTGTTCAAATACTTATTTTCCTCACTTTATGCCCCAAAGACGTGTGGGCTTGATGAATGAACACATTTGTTAATTGGCCTTTATTTATTTGCATCTTTTTACAGCACAGCCATCTCTAAGACCCATTGCAAACACACATTTAAACAGTCAATATTTTAAATGTAGAGTTTAAAATGTCCTAGGATGGTTTTGTGTTTTGTATTTGTTCCCATTGACCAATTATGCAAACTAATGTCAAAAACCCCAAAACATGTTTTCAAAATAATGTAATAGAACTTCTTGCATTAATACATGAATGCATTTATGTTTCTAGTAAAATAATAAGACATGTCTTGATAAACTTTACAAATCTCACATACATAAAAATCACTTACAGAAATGTAAAGAGTTGAAGGTGCTAAGGTACACAATGTGCAATGGTGGCTAAAGCTAAATTCTCCTTTACAATAATGTACTACATGTTTACAATCGGTAGCTATACTCTACTTTTTTTATGCAATAATTAAGACACGAGTATATGATGGATAGGCATTAGAATGTGCCAGAGGCCACAAAATTTGGGCAATAACGGCCATACATATTTACTCCTCCCAGAAAATAGTTCCAACGTCCCTGGTATGAGACCATGCAGGTACTGGAGCAAGACAAAGTTACAGACAAGGATGACCATTAAATCCATTTCCCTTTCTCAGTAGGCTCAGAGTATCTACATTTTTTACATTTATAGTTTTGTCTGACTGATGTTCTTTGTTCAGTGAGTTTGATTGTGTTCATGAGAAAATAATACAAATAAAATAACAGGTAAACTTATTCATCAAACAAATTTCTGTAAACTGTTTACTGCAGATTAAGCTTTGCTTTCATTTTAAAGTCTTTCAGGTATAAAGTATTTATAATAGGGAATAGAGAAACAGGCTTAGTACACAGCCATGTGGTACACCAGTGTTGAGTGTTATGGACGTGGAGCAGTTGGAGCCTGATTGAACATTCTGGGGTCTGTGGGTCAAAAAGTCCAAAATGTGTAATGGTTTTGATGCCCAGGACTCCAAGTTTGGCTATTAACTTAGCCAGGATGACAGTGGTGAATGCTGAGCTGAAGTCAACAAACAGATTTGTGCATAAGTGTTCTTATTGTGCAGATGTGTGAGCACAGAGAGCAGTGCCATGTAAACTGCATCCTCTGTGCTCCTATTGCTACGGTAGGCAAACTGGTGTGAGTCAAACATGGATGGTAGCGAGTCTTTGAGGTGTGCCAGGACCAGCCGCTCAAAGCACTTCATTATGATGGGTGTGAGTGCTACAGTGTGGTAGTCGTTAAGGCACTTAACGACGAGTGAGTCGTTACTGAGTCGTTACTGAGTACGCGTCCAGGGATGTTATCTGGTCCAGCAGCTTTGTGCGTGCTGATCCTGCTCAGTGCCTTGCAGACATCTGTGGAGGAAAGTGTGATTGGCTGGTGGTCGGCTGAGGTTTCTCTGTTGTCTCTTTCAAAGCGAGCATAAAAGTCATTTAGCTCGTTTAGGAAGTTGACATCCGTGATTGGGTTTATAGTCACTAGATGGCCTGAATGCCCTGCCAAACTCTAGGCATCTCTGATCAAATATGAACGATTCTGGTACTGCATTGCCTATTCCTCCCCTAAAATGTTTTCAGAAAAATATTTTAGCTTACTGTTTAACTGCAAAACAAGATTGTTTGCCCCCAGCCGGCCGTCATATTGCTTTCTGTGTCAATTAATTATGGACGTGCTCGCATTATGTCACCCTGATGCTACAATTCCTGATGCTACATTTCAAGGGGTTATTTCTAATAAAACGTTTTTTTTTTTTTTTAAATATTACAGTGACTGTGCTACGTAACAAGGCATTGGAGAGCCATGCGATTCTTAAAACATGCCCTCATGACAGTGTTTAATGCAGATCTTCCTAAATTACAGCTATGAGTATGAATTATTGAAGAGACCAAGGACAGTGAAGGATGTAACATAGACCAGTTTGCTACCATTTTGGCACTTAACATGCTACACAGCATGCTAAATGAGGAATGGCTCCCATTTTCTCTATCTCCCCCTCTTTATCTCTCTCACGGAAGGTTTATGTGCAACTTGTTGGAATATTTATGCGAGTTGCTCTTGAGTTACAGGTCTGGGTTTAAGAGTTTGTGTTGTCCATTGTGCTCCTCTGCCATCACATTTCTACAGGCCTCACAAATATTGGAAAAAGGGCATTTTAGTGCTGGAGATAAAGTATCAGGTATTCATCCTCAGTGGATGTAATTGGGAAACGTGAGTTTTTTTCAATTGTGTAATAAAAAGTATGTGTGTGTGTGTGTGTGTGTGTGTGCGTGTGTGCCTTTACAAAAAAAAATACAAACCGAGATGTAGTGAGATTGACCAAAGAAAATGTTTCTCAGATCTTCTCTGAAATATTGTTTAAAGTTTTTTAAGCTCTCCATTAGCCATTAATTTTATCAATTGATACACATAGAAATACAGATAACCCTATGTGTGCTATACTATATATCCTTTGTCATTTTTCTATATTTTTAATTATATAACACTTAGAAATGTCATTGTTGGAGGTGTCACATGACCTAATGGCGAACTAGTTGGGTGCAGGACGAGCTACATGTAGTGCACTGCTGTATCCTTCTGACGATTCTGACCAAAGATATTTGTGCTCAGCCAGGATGAGAAACATTCTGGATGTCAAAAATGCAAAATCTAAAACGTTAGGCTCGGGTTAAGATATTAAACAACAAACTCTACAACACGCTCTGTGGTGGAGATGCAGCAAAAAGAGTCAAAATGGCTGTTGTGACAGTGGCAGAAAAGCAAAAAGCCAACAACGTATTGCCGGCGATATTAGTAAGAAAATATTAAAGAATTGATTCAGGAAGCAATTCAATTCAATTTTATTAAAAATATCAATTCATAACAAGAGTTATCTCGAGACACTTTACAGATAGGAGGTCTAGACCACACTCCAGAATTTACAAGGACCCAACTGTTCTAGTAGTTTCCTCCAGAGCAAGCAACAGTGCAACAGCACATGCACTTTCTCCGTAAGCTTCGCAGTTTTAATGTCGAGACTGTTTTTATGAAAATGTTTTATTCCGGTTTTACTGAATCAGTTCTTACTTTTTCTTTTATCTGCTGGCACGGGTCACTTTCCATTAAACAGGGAAACCGCAGGCAAGGTATTGTGAAGGTGTGCAGCAAAATTGTTGGCACACCCTTAAATGACCTACACATCCTGTATAAGGCCAGATCAGTGAAGAAGGCGAGAGCCATCCTGGCTGATCCTAGTCATCCTTTGTGGGATGAATTTATGCTGCTGCCATCCGATCAGATATAGTCTGCCACGATGCAGAAAAAACAGACTTAAAAGGTCATTCATCCCGGCGGTTATTACCATTGTTAATAATACTCTGTAAATTCAATTCAAATTATGTTGTACTGTGGTTGTGTTTATTGTTGTGGTTTGATAAGATATTGTTACTGCTGGCTGTAATTCAAATAGCCCCTTGGGAATAATGAAGTTACCTTGACCTTGACCTTGACAGTGGCGAGGAAAAACTTCCTTTTAGGCAGAAACCTCGGACAGACCCAGGCTCTTGGTAGGCGCTGTCTGTCCCAGATGTTGGGGTTAGAATGAAGAGTGGAAATAACAAAAATAGAAAAAATAGTAGTTTGTAGCAGTTCTTTGTATTAATTCATGGCATAGCAGGGCACTGTGGGCATTACAAGGCACAGCAGGACGTAGCTGGGCACTGCAGAGCGTAACAAGATGAACATGGAATCGCAGAACGTGTAGCGGGACCATGGGGACAGCTGCTTCCATGATTTTGGAGCCTCTCTGATCTGAGGGAACATGCTGGGGACATAAGGACTCCGGGGAGTGCTTACGGATCAGCTTGGGGGTTATAGCATCCACCGCCTCTGCTTGGAGATCCATGAGAGGCGGTGGATGCTATAACCCACACACTCTGGAGACATAGGATAGGCATTTCCAGACCTTCCCGCACAGCTCTGCGGCGAAGGGTCTGCCTAGTCCACACAGCATTCTGGGATGGGAGAAAAAACAAGGTCATGTTTATTGGTATTTCTTTAAACCAATCACAATCGCCGCACAAAGCGCTAGTGCCACTGCAAAATAGCCCCAGAGAGGAACTTGTTTTGGTGGAACGTGTGTGTTTTAGTCTTGCTACAGAAAACTAGACAGATAGACAGATAGTCTAGCTAGCTCTATTTACCCTTTAGAGATCTGAAGAGCAGTTAACCATAGTCCTCAGAAATCAAGCAGAGTTTAAAATTTCAACACAAAGAAAGCGTAAGGTAACGGACATCCGGAATTTCAGGGGGGGCAACGGAGCAATCCCAGAAGTGGAAGGTTGTGGATATAAACTACATTTCAGAGACTGACTGTTATTGAAGAGACTTTATTTTCACATAACACAACTTTTTTTAAGATTATTTTTGGGGGGATTTTTAGGCTTTTATTTGAATAGAACATCTTAAACTTGAAAGTGGGAGAGAGACATGCAGCAAAGGGCCGCGGGTCAGAGTCAAACCCGTGGCTGTTGCATCGAAGAATGAACCTCTATGTGTGGGCGCCCACTCTACTAAGTGAGCTATTTGTAAATTCACCTTTTAAAGTGGACACATTATGCTTTCTGTATTTTCTGTCATATCTACAATGTTGTGTCAGATTTTTTATTTTATATTTAAATAGGACAATGCACAACCTCTTTACAAACACTTGAAAATACATGCTTTTCTCTAAGCATCTCTCAATGCTGTAGGACTTACAAACCCCAAAGGCTTTGAAAGAAAATCATATTGGCACATCAGCCAGAAATATGTTGTGGCAGGTTTAGGTTTGCTGTCATTGACTGAGTAGGATTACAACGGTCATGTCACCTTAAACCTCTTTACAAACACTTGAAAATACATGCTTTTCTCGCCTAAATTTTTACCCCAAAGAAAAGTGATGCAGTTCCCACAATCGTTTACCCTCTGGGATGACCCTGAGGTCATTGGGAAGTTAACACTCTCAATTTTTAGTTTTGTTTCTAGTGGCAGTGTGACTCTGGGCCTTACTGACACAGAGCTAAACAGGTTTGAACAGAGAATTTCTATTTCCGTCCAAGTAAATCATCTGCAAAATTATTAAAAAACACTACTATAAGCATGTTACATTGGCTATATACTAAAACAGTACCCTAGCCACATGTCTCAACTTTAAACAGAAAAAAATCCAGAAGAAAATGACTCATAAAATGGATTTTATATGAATTTGTTTCTACAGCTATGTCTGTGCGTTTTTCTTATTTCTTATTTCCAAAAAAGCCCAAATAGTGCAAAATACAAAACTTCTCAAACAAAAAAACACATCCACATTACTCACACATATACCTGAAATAACTACATACTAAAATTTATAGGAATAAGTAATTATAATTTGATGAAATGGTGAAATGCCATAAGAAGGCCATATTTTGCTTTAACACAGCTGGAGCCATCACAGGGTTAATATTTTCTGGTCATGTTTGGTATAAATCAACTCGTCTTCTTATTGGCTACACAGGGAGGCAGGTTTCGTAACGTTTAGTTGTAAAAGGATGGAACAGCTGTCAATCTTTCCCACGTGGACCCAATGGGGACTGTGGGATTTGATTGGCTTATATGCTTATTGCTTTGTGTGTGGGCTTAATGGAATCATGAGACTTTAAGCTTTTAAATGATGTGCTGCATGAGCGTGTTCATGACGATTTAATGCTTGCAATTTATGAGTGAAGAAAACATTTTCTCAAATTGTCCCGCTGCCGGGACCTATAGTCTGAACAGGTTCAACACAATTACAGAGTCCAACATGTAAATGTGCCAGATTTAGCCATACAGTTTAATTTTCAGTTAGTCCCTAGCCGGTTGATGGCTTAAATCAATAGATAAGATACAACAATACAACACATACACATGAAAAGAGAAACACATAGGCAAAGACAAGTAAAATGACACAACAACTGTTCCAGATCATGACAACTGGCATGTTGATGGCATGAAAAAACAACCACACAAGTATCATTTACAGTAGACACAGGTAAAAACATACACAGACAAACACATTTTACTGGATTATTGAAGCATATTTTATTAGTCAATAATCAGTGTTTTATGGATTTGGAGAAGGATTTGATAGATGTGGGTATGGTGTTCCATGTGTGGGCTGTTCGAAAGAAAAAAGCTAGCTGTCCAAAACTACTTTTCCTACATGGTATTTTACAATCCCCTCTTGTAGATGCTCTGGTGGATGAAGTTATATGTTGTTGAATTAATTTGTTGAGCGGAGGGGGAGCCATACCATGACATTTTTTATTTACAAGGAAAATATCTGCAAACTTAATATATAATCATGTTTTCCTAGTATACCAGATCATATTTAATTGAGATTTTACAATGGGGATATGAATTTAACTTTTTATGCAACATTTTCAAGATCTCTTAATAAAGTGTTTCAATTGTTGGTAATGTGGTCCGTCCTGTGTGTGTTGAACTGGTATGACAATAATTCATATGTAAGAAAATCATATCATTAATGTATAATTTCTATAACTATAACCAGGCCTCTGGTCAAATTGTTCCGAATGTGTCTGAAATTTACTAAGTTAATAGTGTCAGTAATAGTAATATTATTCTGTTTAGTACCATTTTGACCTGTGTTTTAAATGTAAGTTGTGTATCTATTATTATTCCCAGATATTTGAACCCTTAGACCACTGAAAGTATTTTCCCTGCAACTATAACATCTGGATCTGGTTCTGTATTTGCAGATTTTGAAAAAGAAAATACAGTTTTATCAGCATTAAGGTGCAGACATGAGTTTGCTAGCCAGTTAGAAATATAGATCATTGTAGCTTATGGCTCTTCTGCGGCATACCTCTTGTTTGTAGCATGTAGATTTGTAGATATGTAGATATATGACAGTGTTTATGTGTACATCCGTCAGGTGACAGTAGGTGGACAGACCTCAGGTAGATCATTGATAAATAAACTGAATAACAAACATACTGTGTTCTGTCTGTGATGTATGCTTTTATCGATTTAATGAAATCTGATTGAGAATTAATCTTTCATTAAGTAAAGTGTCATGATTTACCAAATCAAAAGCTTTCTTTAAATCAAGAAAACAGCTCTGACCACTCTGCCTTAATCCAGTTTAGCCTTTTTTTAACATTAAGACAACTGTTTCCGTGGAATTATGTTTTTTTAATCCGAATTGCATAGGATGTAACGGTAACCTGCATTTAAATACATTGTAATCTGTTGAGATATCTTCTATATTTTTATGTAATTTTGGACACTGTTGATGACAGTGTGATCACCTGATTTGAATACTGCTGTTATTATTGCAGTCTTACAAGAACTGGGAAAAGCTTCTCACATCGACCGATTGACAATTTCCGTAATCGATTATCTAAGTGGCACCTTTTTCCTTTGAACCATTAAGAGAAGAGATGATTGTAATTACTTTGAAGTTAGTCACTCCTCTAAAACTCATAATGAGGGCATCCATAATTAATTTAATCTAGTAAAATTCTGAGACAGCTTTCATAGAATTAATAGAATAACAGTTAAATGCTGCTGCCACTTTACTTGGATCATGGGTTACATTGCCATGTATATTGTGTTTTTTTTTATAATGCCAGATTTCTATGGTATTTTAGGGATTCTTAACTGATTTAACTTTTTGTAGGTTGATACATTTTATGCATTTGGAAACTCAAGAAACCACAAGTAGCTCTGAATTCTGGGAGCGTAGTGCTCTTTTGGGACAATGATGTTGTGGTTTGGGGTTTTTGTTGGGTTTGTTTTCCCGTTTCTGCCTCCCTGTGAATGGCTGTGTTTTCCCCGGTCCCGTGTGCTTCGTCCTGTCTCTTCCCCCCGGTAAGCGTCTGTATGTTTCGCATTTTGTTTTATTGTGAAATCTGTTTTCGGTCCTGTCTCTCCTCCAGGCTTGCTCCCCGTGTTTTCCCGCTCCTGTGATTACCTTATGTCCTCCACCTGTTTCCCCGCCCTCTCGTCAACTGCCTCTTGTTGTCTAATTACCTGGTGTATTTTAGGTCTGTGCTCCCCTTGTGCTTTGTCTGATCATTCTGTTTTGTCAGCCTCCCTAGTTGGTGTGTTCCTGCCGTCTCTTCGTGTTTCCCTGTGACTGTTCCTGTTTGGGCACAGCCTTCGTGAGTTCCACCTAAGTTTGCTCCTTGTCATAGCCTCTCTCCCTTCGTGTTTTCTGCTGGACCTCGGTTTAGACCCCTGCCTCGCCCTGCCTTCTGTTTGGATTCTTGTTGGGACTTTATTCCCCGTGCCAGCCCCCATTGTGTTTGGAACTTCTGCTGTGCTACGTTTTGTTGAACTGCCTTAATAAACTACCCTTGGTTTACCGGCTTATTCTACCTCCGTGCTGCATTTGGGTCCTCCCCTCCGCATCCCGTCACAAATGAGGCACTATGACCTCTTCAATTTTAAGATGGTGCTTGACCATTAAGAGCTTTGTAGGTCAGGAGAAGAATTTTAAATTCAATCCTGGTTTTTACAGGAAGCCAATCCAGAGAAGATAGTACAGGAGAAATATGATCTCTTTTCTAATTTATTGTCAGAACACGTGCTGCAGCATTCTGGATCAGCTGGAGAGCATGCTAATAATAAAGACTTGCAGTAGCCTGGAAGTAACAAATGCATAGACTAGTTTTTCAGCATCGTTTTGAGACAAGATGTTTTTAATTTTGGCGATGTCACGAAGATGAAAAAAGGCTGTTCTTGAGGTTTGTTTTAGATGCGCGTTAAAGGATATATCCTGCTAAATAATATCTGCTAGAATTCTGAAAGTGGTGCTGAAGGCCAGTGCAATACCATCCAGAGTACCTATATCCCTAAAAATGAAGTTTGGAGGTGTGTAGGGCCAAGCACAATAACTTCAGTTGTGTCTGAGTTTAACATCAGAAAATTGTAGGCCATCCATGATTTTATATAATTCATGCATGCTTGAAGTTTGACTAACTGACTTGTTTTTGTCTGTCATTCGCATAAAATTTAAATTTAATTAAGTGTTTCTTAATAATATTGCTTAGAGGAAGCAGGATAAGAAGAACAATAGAATTGTTCTAAGCACTGAGCCTTGTTGAACACCATACCTAACTGTAGCGTACTTGGCGGATTTACAGTATCGTTTACATTTACAAATTGAGATTGATTGGACAAATATGACTTAAACCAACTTAGTGTGATTTCTTTAATGCCAACTAAATCTTCCAGTCTCTAAAACAGGATTGTATGGTCTATGGTGTTGAATGCAGCACTAATATCTAGTAAAACAAGTACAGAGACAAGTCCTTTCTCTGCAGCAGTTAGTTGGTCCTCAGTAATTTTCACCAGTGCCTTCTCTGCACTATGATTCATTCTAAATCCTGACTGAAAATCTACTCAAATAAACTATTGCTATGTAGAAAATTGCATTGGTGATTAGCGACTACCTTCTCAAGGAAGTTGGAGAGAAAGGGAAGATTAGAAAAAGATCTATAGTTTAAGACCTCAGGTTCGAGGGAGGGTTTTTTCAGGAGAGGTTTCGTCACATCTACTTTAAATGGCTGCGGTAGATTAACTGTTAATAGAGACATTTTCATTTTATCTAATAATGGAGTGTTAACCAAGGGTAACTACATTAAGTAGCCAGTGTCTCTGACAAAATAGTTATCCTTGTAGGCCTTTCAATTACCTCTTATCTCCTAATAAAAAAATCAAATTGTTGGAATACACATTACTTTAAGAAGGCATTCAGTTGATCATAAAAAACAGTTTTTGTAGATGATGGTCTGAATGTTCATCATAGTAAAAGACATTTGAATTGAGAGATTTAATTTACCAACAATGCATTCCAAGTCATCAGCACATGACCAGTGAATTTGCGCACTCTCCTTTAAAATAATACAGCCCGACCAACATTCCTGTCTCATCTAAACCTATTGTAGACATGAACTTTTAATATGTCAGCCGGGGAGTTTTCGTGCAGCCATATCTCTGACAAGCAAAGGTAGTCCAAATTTCAATCATATAAAAGATGCTGCAGTTGATCATTTTAAGCGCTTTGGATATTTAAACGTCTTAATAATCCGCTTGATCAAGCCTGAGAGTCCCACAGCATACGAGCCTTTGCGAGAGGTTTACAGTGTGGAAAAATGTAATACCACCGTGTTTCACAGTTACAGGATGTATCTTCTCCTTCAACTGACTGTTTTAAACTATAATTCAGAGTTGTTTGAATGACAGAAGTCTGTTCAGATGAGATGTTAATGACTACAGCCTGTTTAGGATCACCAAAACACAGATTAAAACACAAAAGCAAAAGAACGAACAATCACCTAAAACAAACAAAATGAGCAAGTAATTAGTTATATTATAATATTACTGCCTCTGAATTGTAAGGCATTACACCACTTCTGAAACTTTTGAGTTCATTTTCACCCAAATAACAGCGGAAGTTTGACTTGGCAGCTAGCTTGTGAATTTCACCCCCGGATCAATAAAATCTCCTCTTTATCCACATCATAAATTATGCATACTTTATTGTATAATTAATATGAATATGCAAAGTGACTACAGCTATAAAAATAGATAAGTAACATGTACAATAGTCATGTAGGAGAATGTAAAAAATTAAAAGTACCTTACAGTTGTATTGAAGTACGGCATTGTTGTAAAATGTTTGTTTGAAGCCCTGGAATAAGAAATTCATGTTGTTTAGTTTAAAACAGTCTAAAGGAAATAGTCAACTATAGAGTGATTAAAATATTTATCTACTTTATTTACAGCACTTGATTTCCAGCTGACATGTGAAAAGGTAAACAACTTTATTTGTTTAACAGTACTTTAGTTTTACAGCAAACCGTCACAGGAAGTGCTTTTATTTTGAAGTAGCCTACACAGAAATTGTCTGTTGTGTACTCTTGCTAGCTTACTGAGATGAACGTGAGACGCTAGAGGAAAACATTTCCATCTGCTCACTTTCCTGTTTGTAAAACGTCAACATATTGAACGGTAAATGTCACAGTAAAAGAGGAGTGTTTTTGGTCGTCATTCCAAGCCTTTTCTCTACAGGCAGAGTTACTCTCCACGGCTGATTTAATGCAATGATATTACGTGAAGCAAGCCTAAACATTCATTCCCAACATGTTTTTCTCTGTCTGCAGCTCGTCTTCTGTCCGCGCTGATGTACCGTCACTTGTTGCGACACAGATGTTGTCCGTACCTGGTTCTGGTTTTGACCAACAGAGACGGGACCGCTCGTTTCAACGCAGGGTAAAAACTCCACAAAATAATATCCATCTCGCAAATGCATCTGCAGTCACCTCAACCATTGAATACAGCAACAGGAAGTAACACTCAAAGCTTCTTTTTATCCTGTGAAGAAAGGTTGCAATGTGTTGGTATATTCTTAAAAAAACAAAACACCACTAAATGTTCAGAATCACTTTATTCGCCAAATGCATCAGCAGACATACAGGAATTTGATATGGCAATTATGGCAACACATTCCACTGTGAGCCCTCTCGATGATGGAGGAACTGTTTTCCTCCCATTTCGGGTTGTTTGTGATGACAGTGCCTAGGAATTTGAATGACTCCACCTCTTTAACAACAGAGCTCTTGATGGATAAGAGTGGGAGAGAGGATGGGGCTCTGCGGAAGTCTATCACAATTTCCACAGTCTTTTGTTGGTTAAGCTCCAGATTGTTCTTGTTACACCATGCAACCAGATGAGACACTTCCTCTAAGCAGACTCATCATTGCCCTCAATAAGGCCAACCAAGGTGGTATCATCTGCAAATTTAATCAACTTGATGGAACTGTTGTTGGAAATGCAATCATTGGTGCATAGTGAGTAGAGAAATTGTGACAGCCCGCACCCCTGCGGTGCTCCAATGTTGGTGGACTGGGGATCAGACATGTACTGTATATATTCAAATATTTGTTCTTGTATCTTATTCCTATTATGATTTTATATTATAAAATGTATGTATATAAAATGTATACATACATAATATGTATGTATTCTAGTATTTAATTTATATTCTGTGCCGTGTGACTGATTTTGCTGCTGCAACACTTTAATTTCCCATTTTATTTGGATCAATAAATGTCTGTCTATCTATCTATCTGTCTATCTATTTGTCTATCTACTGGCCGAGCCGCACATGCTGTTGTCTGTTGCTGAGAAAATCCATAATCCAGCAGCAGATAGAGGGTTCCACCCCCATCAGTGACAGCTTCCTTTGCACCCGCTCAGGTAAGATGGTGTTAAAAGCGGCACTGAAATCCACAAACAGCATTCTTACATGAGAGCCAAGAGAGTCAAGGTGGTCTAGAGTATGGTGCAGGCCTAAGTTAACTGCATCATCCATCTGTAAGGAAACTGCAGTGGCGCAACATGGGAAGCTGTGATGGGTTTGAGATGGAACAGAACCCACCGCTAAAGACATTTCATGACAACTGATGCTAGGGCTAGTCATTCAGGCCCCCGGCACTGTTCTTCTTCGGTACTGGTATAAATGGTTGATGACTAAACCGGAACCTTGCATAAGACAATCAACTGATTAAAAATGTCTGTAAAAATTGGAGCAAGCTGACTGGCGCAGTACTTCAGGGTGGCAGGTGAGATCCCAGCAGGGCCACCTGCTTTCCTTATATTCTGCCGGGTAAATAGTCGGTGCACGTCCTTCACCTCACTATCAAAACGGGCTTGATTCTGAGGGGCAATTTTATCCTCCTCCCTGAGTGGGACTTTATAATTATGAGGCTGTGTGGTGATGACACCCAGATCCTACCTGGAGAGGGACAGAGGAGGGCAGGGAGATCTCTCAAATCTTGTATAAAATACATTAAAATCATTAGCCATTTTAGCAGATGAAGTAGCTTGTTGTATGTTGTTTTTATAACCTGTCAAGTTCTTCAATGACCTCCAGGCGGCCGAGGAGTCATTAGCATCAAATTGTTCTTCCATCCTCACTTTATAGGCAGCTTTTGCTTTCCTAATGGCATTATTTAGCTTTTGTCTGGCAAGCCATTATTCATCTCAATTCCACTCGCTGTAGACCTGCTCTTTGGTCTTCCTAAGCAGCCTGAGGGATTTTCTGAACCAGGGTTTGTTATTATATGTCACAACAGTTTTGGGTGGGAATACAGGTCTGCTCACCAAAGGAAATATATGAACACACAGTGTCTGTATATGAGTCCATGGAATCACAAGAGGCACGCATGGATTCCCAATTAGTGGTGTTTAGACAGTCTTGTAACATCCCAGTTGCCTTTGTCGTCCATCTTTTAGATGTATGCTGAACTGCTTTGGCGAGATTTAGTTTTTGCTTGTTAGATGGGGATCATCTGAATTAAACAGTGATCAGAGTTCCCGAGGGCGGCATGGGGAAGTGAACGATATGCTGCTTTGTGGTCAGAATAAAAATGATCCACTTTATTTCCTCTAGCTGACTAGGTGTTTGTATTTGGGCAGATCGTGTTTTTAAATGGCAGGAATTGAAGTTGCCCATAATGATTGGCAGAGCTTATTCTTGATGTTTCAGGTCATCAGGTCCGTTAGGGCATACTGCGCCTCCCCTGTGTTAACTTTGGGTGGAATATACACACATGCAAATATGATAGAGGCAAACTCTCTAGGGGAATAGAAGGGCTTGCAGTCCATGGTAATGAACTCAAGCAAGGGGCAGTGTT
>NC_048428.1:4630638-4634702 GCF_013103735.1 Etheostoma cragini | reverse complement strand
ATATCTCTGACAACTTCCTCATCTCTTATTCTCTTCCACTCTCCCAATCTGAAACCCTATATCAACAGGTACCTGTACCATGATGTTTTACCGATCCTAAGCATTTTAGTTTCATAGAGTTGTTCAGTTTCACAACCAATTCTCCATGTTTAAAACGTTGTTGTGTATGTTTGTTACATTAAATAGAACGGTCACATGAATAAACCCCTACCGTGCGGCAGTTGTACGGAGTTGTTTCGGCAGCCTTCCGTCACTGTGCAGCACTAAATAGAACAGATGCATCTGTTGTATTGGGAGTCTTTGGCAATCAACGTATAATGCCATTTAGATATAAGGATGTGTTGGATGTTATCTTTCTTAAATAGAGGACCTAAATAACATTAGCCATGCTAAAGCTTGTGTCTGATGGACAGCTGCAGGGCAAAGGAGAAAGGACCCGAGAGAAAATGCAGGTAAAACTGCAAAGAAAATAAAAAAGATTTGGAGAGGGTTAGACTGAGACAATGAGAACCTAAACATGTCTGACAATAAGGGGACTGCCATTTCAGTGAAGCTCCATTGTTCTTGCCAATCAAATACATAAAAACTCACTTTGATCCTACAGCCCACTAGTCCAACGTCCCTTTGTTTCAAAAAAACAATCCCTCTGCTCCAACATCCCATTGTTCCGACCATAAAGGCTTCATATATAGATTAGTTTAGGCATTTGACCTACAGTGGTTAAGGTTAGGGTAGGTTTGAATCCGGGTTAAGGTAGCCGATTTGGTCAGGGTGATAGGATCTGTACACATCGGGTTACATTACGGGGAATTTGGGACACAAACTGGTGCACAGATTCTGTAGATTATGGGAGGTAATCCACAAAAGTGTAGGTATATAATCGGAGCAGAGGGTTAATTTTTTCGAAACAAAGGGACAACAAACTAGTGGGTTGTAGGACCAAATGGTCCAAGTGGTGACACATTTTCACATACCACAAAGTGATTTAATCTACTTATAATATAATAATATTGATTTATGCTGCTTTAAACAGTGTTGCTAAATCAATGAACACCTACCACTGATAACAGAAGTTGGCAATTATGGGCCTTTTTAGATAAGACCTAAAACCAACAGCAGAGTTGATTGACACATACTACACAATACAAAGCACTGAAACTCTTCCCATTTATATTTGGCATGTTGTCGATATCAGGCTGACCCAAAGTCAACTAATTATGTCTGTCTTTATAGCTCTCTGTGATCCAGGTTTGTGGATCTACTTTTTCCCTTTTTGTCTCTCTTTTGAATCAGTAGAATATCTTTGTTTTTATTTTGTCAACTCCAAACCATTTTCAACACGAAATCTTTTCAGCATCCAACACTCAGTTCTGTAGAGGTTAAAGTGTGGCTGCAAAAGGCATATAGCTTGCTTCGTTGAATAGGGTAGTTATTTTATCCAGTTTGGATACTAGACAGGTACAACGGATTCACATTAACCATAGCTGTTCACATCCTGGTTGTACCATGAGAAGAATATGGCTGCGTAAAGCTCCCAAACAAAAGGTTGGTAAAACATGTTAACAAATTCATCTTCATCTTTAAAGCGCAACAAGAGACGTTTTGAACAACTCAATTAGCTTTTGTTTCCGGTCGCTGTCCATCTATCAAGTAAGTAATAGTCGAGGGAGGGAGTTGTGTGATCGGCTGGACTAAAATGGCAGCGTAGAGATTAGCTCCCGGCCCAAACTTGCCAAATTGTATTGTTTTATGGTTCTTACTTTGATGATTTAACACTGTGGGCTCTTCAGAATTGCATGAAGCAGAATGGCAGGCAGTAAGCCACAGCGCGGAGATGTTGACGCCATTGCAGAGGCTCTATAAGATCTGACGTGAACACATAAAATTGGAAAGCAACTCAAGTATTCATGACAACCATGGCCAGAGTCTTTATGTTTTTTGTTTGTGTTGACAAAGTTAATTTAAAAATGGAATATGGTTTGCCAGTCTGGTACTTTTAGGGGCGCTTTTTCTTTTCTTTTTATGCTGCCCCGTGTCCATCCATTAGATCACTGACCAACTTTAAGTGTAGGCTATGTCCCCCCTCCACCTTCTCTCGCTCTCCTTATTGTGTCACCGTCCTCTCTGTTTTTTAAATTTTATTTTAAATGTTCTGTGCGTTGAGGGACTCAGTTTTTGTTTCACTATTGTTAGGACTTACTAAAGTAAGAGGCCATAGCAAGGTGCTTTTCCACGTCTGTCCATATTGGGAAGACAGCTTTTTTGATAATGGGCTTGTATTTTTAGTCTGGAACTCGGGTGGTCTGAATGCACCTCACAAGCTTGTGAGCACTCTGACCCTGGAGACATTTGAGTCAGTAAGACTCCAATGTCAATTCTTTCTCTAGACTCAGTGAAAGCTTTTGTCAAGCTTGAGTGACCATTTTTATGGTGATGGACTTTGGTAAAACTTTTATTGGGATGATTAAAGCTTTGTAGTCTAATCCCTTAGCTCGAGTTTTAACTGGACACACCTCCTCTTCTTTGTTTCCAGTTTCTAGATCCACCCCCCAAGGCTGCCCCTTGAGTCCTCATCTCTCATTATTAATGGACAATGTTTTTTTTTTTTTTTAAGAGAATCCCTCTCGGCCTCTCCCATACCTTCTATCATTACGCGAGGAGTATGTGAGCTGATCAGGCTTTAAAATTAACTGGTCAAAGTCTGCACTACTTCATTTAAATGATTCTGAACACAACCAACTCTGCCAACATCCCCAAGCAGCAGTATAAAAATTTGGGAATTGAGGTTTTCCCCACTTAAACCACATTGTTAAACATTCTGTTGTTCTGAACAGCGTTCTGAATGAAATGGAAAAATCGATAGGTCTCCCCATTTCTATACAAGCCTGCATCTCAGTGGTTAAAATGATTATATTACCCACGATTAATTTTGTGAGGTCTATGCTACCTCTCTACCCTCCTGCCGACTAGTAGTGTTGTTTCTGTGTTCGGGTCCTACCTACCCGTAACAGGATTAGCCTCCCCATCACTTTGATTGGGAGGATTAATTGCATTAAATTGAACATTTGGCCAAGGTTGCTGTACCTCTTTCAAGCGCTGCCTATACCATTACCCCAAACCTTTTTTTAAACTATTAATAAAAATGTAAGACAATTCACTTGGAATAACAAGGTACCAAGAATATCTTTGGAGAAATTGACGTGGGACTATCAGTCAGGGGGACTTCAACTGCCCAATTAAAAAATATATAATTTTGCAGCCCAAATGAGAGTTCTTTTGTCTCTGTTTCAGAATGACACAACTTCATCTTGGGATCATATTGCATTTTCTTCTTTGACAGACAGTGATTTTGTTTACAAATACAACTGCCTAACTTTGTCCAGTTTTATTACATCTTATTAGACTTTGGTATAATGTACATGGCAAAAAGATAGGACTGTCACCAAAATCTCCTTTAAAACAAAACAAACTTATCCCTCTAACTGTAAACAATAAGATCTTTGAAGCATGGCATCACAATGGGATTCGTGAATTGGGAGACTAATTTTTCATGACCTTTGAGCAATTAAAACAGAAACCTAATTTGCCTAACAACACTTTCTTCTGTTATTTTCAACTGCGGCCATTTCTGAGAAGCACTTTGAACAACACTATGGCTTTACCCAAACTTACTAAAATGGAGAAATTGTTACATGATAGTGGTCCATGTAAGTATATTTCTAAAGTATAATCTTTGTTGATATCTGAATGTCCTAAACCTGCTCTGTTTAGGTCAAAGGAAAGGTGGGAATCAGACTTAAATATCAGGATTGAAGACCAACTTTGGTCAGAGTTGTGCCAAGACAGTTTATCTGCCACTATTAATGCACGATACAGACTTATCCACTACAATTTCCTTCATCAGCTGTGTTTGACTCCTAGGAGAAAGAGAGGAGAAAGAGATTTCCGAATTCTTCCGACTCTTTTGATGTCGTGACTAAGATTACTCACATTTCATTACCTGTTGACCCGGAGTTTTGCTTGCTGGGGAACTTTATGAAAATTGATAAACCACTTAACATATT
>NC_048428.1:4628677-4630538 GCF_013103735.1 Etheostoma cragini | reverse complement strand
GCAGAGAGGGCGCGAGCGCAGACCCCCCTGGTGATTCAGATAGGCCACCACTGCTGTATTGTCGGACCTGACCAGCACAAGGAGACCCAGGAGTGCAGGCAGGAAGCTCCTCAGAGCCCAGAACACGGCCAGCATCTCGTGGCATTTGATGTGCCATGACGAGTGATGCTCCTGCCAAACACCCCTTGCAGAGCGGTCGTCCATGACCGCGCCCCACCCGGCGAGGGCAGCGTCTGTCGAAACGATTACACGGCGACAGGGTGCCCCCAGCACGGGTCCTTGGGACAGGAACCAAGGCTTCTTCCACACCGACAGGGCACGAAGACATTTGTGCGTAACCCAAATCAGGCGGAATGGGTTTCCCCTCGGGGAGAACCCCTTGGATTTCAGCCACCACTGCAGGGCCCTCATGTGCAGAAGACCAGAAGGTATCACGCTGGAAGCAGCCGCCATGAGGCCCAACACCCAACAAGTGCTTCACTGTGATGGCGCGGCCCAGCCTCACACCCTTCACCATGGCCAGAACGGACTCGACACGAGCCGGAGACAGACGTGCCAGCATCGTCAACGAGTCCCACACCCCTAAGAACACAGTCCTTTGGGCGGGTGCTAGCACACTCTTACGCTCGTTGAGCCTCAGCCCCAAACGAAGAAGATGAGCAAGGACGACATCTCAATGCCGAACCGCCAACTCCCGGGACTGAGCTAGGATAAGCCAGTCTACCATGTAATTGAGGACCCGGATGCCCTGGTGCCGCAGAGGGGCCAGCGCCGCATCCTTACACTTGGTGAAAGTGCGAAAACAGAACCCGATATTGGTACGTCACGTCCCCAAAGGCAAACCTCAGGAACTTCCCGTGGGAAGGACGAATGGAGATGTGGAAGTAAGCGTCCCTCAGATCCACGGTGACAAACCGGTCCTCGGACCGGATGATCTTCTCCAAGCCCCGCCAAGCTCCTGTGAAATCCGCCAGCGGATCCAACCCCTCAACCCCTCTGAAGCGGGCCGTCAGGAAGAACCCGCCAATGATAGTGAGCATCTCAAACCCGTATCTCCTCAGAGACCGGTTCAGAACCCGCAGATCCAGAATAGGGCGCAGGTCTCCGTCCTTCATGGGAAGCACCGGCTGTAGAAACCGGACCCACTGGCCGGCGGGGGAACGAGCTCCATGGCCCCCGTCTTCAGCAGAGAGCGCACTACCTGTCCCAGCACCAGGCCCTGATCCGGGCGCACCACAGTCCGGACCACCCCAGTGAAGCCGGGGGGGCGGACCCGTAACTGCAGCCCGTACCCATCTGACGGATCACAGAACCCACGGGGAATGTACTCCAAGTCCCGCCAAGCTCCTGCAAAATCCGCCAGCGTAACCAACCCCTCAGGTCTGGTGGCCGGTGCGAAATGCCGATCATGGACGAGCCCCTGAAGCAGGCCGCCAGGAAGAACCCGCCAATGAACCGCAGTTCGGGAGCCGAATCATTGGCCCACAGCCACCCCTCGGGGCTGGCAGAGCGGAGAAGGCTCGGGGGCGGCTAGCGCTTCCCGAGCGCCATGGCGGCGGGACAACGCTAGCGGCCACCCCGGAGCGGACCTCAGTCGGCCTCAGGGGGCTGAACACACAGTCAGGACCTCAGCGCCTTGCCCCTCCGCGACTAGCTGACGTCCCTCAGGTTCGACCCGCCAGGGAGGGGTGTGCGAGAGCGTTGCCCTGCGTCCCAAGCTGCTCGAGGGGGACCGCGAGAATCAACACTCCATCTCTGGCGCTGACGGTGGGTGGCCCATTACCAGCAACAGGCCCGCCTGGTAGGCCAGCAAAACCGCCAAGGTGTGCAGGCTCGCTCCAGCCTGGCCCACCGCCATATA
>NC_048428.1:4626644-4628577 GCF_013103735.1 Etheostoma cragini | reverse complement strand
TCACAAAACATTAAATACTTCAATAATGCATTAAATGATAAAAAAGTAGAATATTTGAATGTGTATTTATCATAATCATGTGCAACCTGATACTTTCTTAATGTTATCAAAATCAAACAATCATGAGACTATAATATATCATATATATTATATAATGTATATAATATGTGTATATTTATATATATATACTATAAATATATATATATAATAACACCAATAATTATGAAAATAAGTTTAATAACATATATACAACCATAATAACAACAACAATAATTAGATTAGATACTTTATTCATCCCACAGCGGGGAAATTTCCTCGTTACTGCAGCAAAAAAGCAAAACTAACTAAAATAAGTAAACAAGTAAACACACAAGAAAAACAGGCAAACAACAGAAAGTAAAGTGGCATCAAATGAAGGTATTGTAAAGTGCGGTTGCCATTGTACAAGAATCAATATTGCATTAAACTGAATATGTACTTGAATTATTAAAGCAAAAGTAGGTAGACATAATATAAATTATATTTACCTGTGACCTTAAATAATATTGAAAAAGTGAGTACTTGTAATGGAAGATTTAAATACAGATAATAAAGATATACAGAGAGTGTGTGGATTAAATTAAAAAAACAGGAACAGAAACTACAACACTATCAGGTAGTGCAGGTGTTGTAGAGTCTGACAGCGGCCGGGATGAAGGACCTGCGGTACCTCTCCTTATTACACGGGGGGTCTGCTGCTGAAGGAGCTGCTTAGGGACCCCACAGTGTCATGTAGGGGGTGAGAGGTGTTCTCCATGATGGCTGTCACCTTAGCTAAACCTTCTCTCCCCCACTTCCTCTATGGGGTCCAGAGGACAGTCCAGGACAGGACTCACTCTCTTGATCAGTCTATTGAGTCTGCTCCTGTTGGTATTGAAAGGTAATTATAAAGTCATCCTTTCCTTTTCCATCATACTGTTTTTTTTTTTTAATTTAACAAAACATATTGAACATAAACTAGCAGGCAAACAGTAAAAATGTAAACGAAATATTGATGTTCACATCATCTTTTCCTGTTTTTGGCTATCTCCTCTTTAGAGCCATGTGAGTCAATGACATCCATGCATTATAACACGTGTAATATAATTATCATTGAGACAGTTGATTATAAAATTATCAAGGCTTCACATTATATTTTAACGAAACTTACATCATAGGAAAGTTTTCCAGGAGAACTTTGCACCACCATCTCCGTATTTGTTCCCCAAAACATGGTTTAGTTCTGCTCATAAGATGAGGCAGAATGTTTCACAATTCTGTTTAATTGTTTAAAGTCTTCAACCACACTGCCAACAGTTTGAGTCAACACATAATGTCTGCCATGTACAAGACTGAAGTTATTTCCTACCGAGACAAGCTGTTACTTTAGTGTAATAATGCATGTTATAAACATGTTCAAAAAAAAGAAATTAATCACATTAACAAGCCCTTGGCCATAACAGGAGAAAACCACGAGGAAAAAAAATTGTCAACAGTAACAGCTGATATAGAAACGCGCCTGCAGCTCTGTAGCGTTATGAATCGACTATTTTAATCCATATATCTTATATAACGACATAATAAAACACAGACAGATTGCCTTCACACACCTTACTGTTCCTCTGGCGGTCCTACGCAATGAAACTCGCTAAAACAGAAGACCACTGGTTGAGTTGCGACAATGATGTGCTAGGTGTTGTGGATCTGAGCTCTCTTTCATCTCCCGGTTGCAGATGATTCAGAGACCGTCCATGCACACAACGACTGTAACATTGTCCTTCAATGGACATAATTTCCACACTTTCAGATTACTTAGAGCTAGCATAGACAGTTAAAGAAGGGAGCTAGTCATCCAATCCGAACCTCAGCCTGCTCAACTTGTGCAGAAACATTCAAATAGACATAACCAGCTTTT
>NC_048428.1:4618522-4626544 GCF_013103735.1 Etheostoma cragini | reverse complement strand
TGTCTTGAGATAACTCTTGTTATGAATTGATACTATAAATAAAAATAAATAAATAAATAAATAAATAAATAAATAAATATCCGTTTCCTTCTGCTTCTTTGTGTTAAACTCTAGTTGATTTATGAGAACTATGGCTAATGGTGTTCAGATCTCTGCAGGGTAAATAGAGACAGCCAGCGAGACTGTATGTCCAGTCTAAGTTTTCTGTTGCACCACTAAAACAACTTTGATTGTACATGTGTTCCACCAATAAAAGTTCCTTCCCAAAGCTTTTTTTGCAGCAGCACCGTGGCTCTGTTGGGCACTTAGTGCCGCCCATGACTGTGATTGGTTTAAAGAAATGACATAATACCAGAGCACGTTTTTCTCCCATCCCAGAATGCTGTGTGGATTAGCCAGTCCCTCCTCAGCAGCGCTGTAGAGGAAGGTCTGGCAAAGTGAGACTACTAAACTATTAAAAGAAGCTGCTGGCAACTAGCGCAACTTCTGTCAACACATCTCATTCAGAGGAAGAAGAAATGGCACTTCAATCATCTAATGTGATTCTTTAGGCTACAACCTTTACATTTGATACCACCGTTGGGTTTTTTGAATGTCCTACTAGGACGTGGTGTGTTCATCAGTGGAGCTCAAAAAGAGTAATCCATCTGAAGTGGCATAAGCTCTCCCTACAATAGATAAATGCATCACATAGATAATCGATAGAGAATGGGGGGGGAGATGACAATTGGAGGAAGTGCACAGAGAAATCAACAAATCCACAGATAATGAGAATGGGGAAGGGAGAAAAAGAACATGATTTATTCATATTTGTCATTATGAACTGTGTAATTCATATAATTTTCAATTCCATATTTGTAAAGGTTTGTACCAGCTTGGTAAATTTACAACATCACCAAAAAACAGCAAATTCTTTAAATAATCATTGAATATTGGGTTAACACTTAACACTAACTGGAGTCTCCCCCTAGTCACTTTAAAGATTATTAATTATTTAGGGTTGTCATTCTACTTTTAGTATACATATATGTATATTTATGTTCATGTTTTTTTTAAATATTATTGCATACAGGTGTGTAAGTTTAAATCTTACAATGAGGGGAATGTATGACTTAAAAATAGTACTTTGACCTTAATAGGTTTCCTATTTTTCCGTGTCAAATAGTTATGAAACTTGTTTTTGATTTGTTTTTCGGCCTACATGCAGTTCTGAACATCAGATCTATGTCAGTGAGTCAATCCAACATTTTTCTAATTGATTGAAAGAGCTTGACCAAGGACAGACATTTTTAGCAGAAAAATTGCTCAGGGTCTTTCGATTGAATTAAGATCTATTATTGCACCATCTGTTCTCCCTGAAAATTCTTTAATTTGCCATATCAGAATTAATAAATCCACAACACAATTGGGATGGTAACAATAGTGACGGTTGGAATAACAGTGCATCTAGGTATACAGATACATAGTTCTTATTCTACACAACTTTCTACTCCGTCCTTTTTTTTTTGGTTAAGTTCTGGATAAGTCAGATCTAGGTGGCGATCACCCAGACAAGGCATGCAACATTGCAGTTATCCCTCAAAATGAGAGAGATGCTGTCCTCAGTGATTGCGCTAGACTATGAGGGGCAGTCAGGTAATTTCCAGCCAGACTGGTTAAGTTGGGCTCCGTCACGCCCACTTGAGTTAGCTGACCCGCATGATACAATCAATGCAGTGAGTTTCCACATCGGTCTCCCAGGAATAAATCGTAAATCTAATAGTAAGCCGCTGTATGGTGTTGCTGCTCTCCCTGGTCCAGGTATGAGGCGTGCGCTAGGTTTTAACGCCATTACTTTGTCTGTGTCAATATGTCATTGAGTCTGTACAAAATATTCCAGACTGACGTCCCTCTGGGCTGCCCTGCTCCTGTGTGTGTCCTTGGAAACGGCTAATTGAAATCCAGGCGTGAAAGTCTGCTTTCATAATCAATGATTAGGAGTGTTGCGCATGCCCAAAGTACCCTGTTTGTCGATACTGGTTGATTTAATGCATATTTATATGCATTTATAACTGTGACCACCATTAATGCATGTATTTTTGATTTTGAAGAGTAGGGAATGCATCTCTTGTTTTGCCCAGGTTGAATCTCAATAAGCTCACTTGATATTTACTATATTTGGTCAGGTCTTCTTTTATTATTCTGCATCTATTACATTTTTTTTATTTAGCTTTGTTTGATTTAAGTTAGTACTATTGTAAATAGGTTCTTAAAAAAGTGGCCACTGCTGTTAAGCGCATGGGTTTAGGGAGTAGCAAGAATCTTATTTTTCTTATATTTTCACATTTACCTTAAGTGTGCCTTTGCTGTTGTATTCTGTTTTAGGGTGCCTCCCCAGTTCAAAGTTCTTTGCTGAGGTCTGCACTCTCCAAAGGCCTTTAGGTGTATATGATTCAGTCTTTAATTGCATTTGCTTCTTTAATCTACCGCATTGGTAATGTATTTTGATTTATTTATTTATTTATATTTAAAAAATAATTTCAGTGGCAAAAATAACTTCAAATCTATTTATTTATGGTAGACTTAGTAATGACATTGAAATGAGGCTTGATGCACTAGCTAATTGGTTTTGGTTCATCTTGTTCATTTTCCATATAATACGAACAAGTGTTACACAACCAACTTTTTAGAAATTGATGACATTACATCTTAACTTTAAGTAGAACTTACCCAAGACAGGCCTCATCATAAATGGTGTCAAACTTGTGAATGCTCGCACAATGAGCCTCGTGAAACCCTGAGGGAACCACCTGGCTCTAGTATAAGCAACTAAAAGCTTTGACTATGATCTCACTGGGACATTATTAAAGCCACTTTGCAGTGTGAATTTTAAAGCAATTATGGTAAACTCTAAAAACTGGAAGAAATTGCATTTGCTGAAGACCATGTGTTAATTCAGATGACCTACATTCATAATTACATAGACATTCAGCCACTTCATTTCTCGGCACTGTTTTCTCTGCTGCTTTAATGCCACAAACATTCATGTTTTTACTGCTGCTGGAGTGCAGAGATAACTTGATAACTGATGAGACCTATTTAAAAGCACTGGATACACTTCCTATATTTGCGTGCATCAAGGTTGGCTGTAAATTCTGAGCTGCCACAGTTGTTATTAGAATATATCTGATGGCATTCAAAGCATCAGTATTACTTTCACAGCTTATCTGCCAAACTGATAAGGCTAGGAAGTCACTGTCTAACAGACAGAGAGCAAGTAGGATGACACCTACTGACTCAATGATCAGTTTTATCTTAACCTCCTTATTCAAAGAGCGGCTGTCTTGCCGCCAACAAAAATCAGATATATTTGCATAAACACCTTATCATTTAATTACAGCTGAGAGTTCTCCAATCATGCCCTGAGATTATGCTTTTGTAGACATCTCAGTGACTAAAATGATTAAAAGCTGTAAGACGGTATGTGTTTTGAGACTATAGATGCTGTACAAATTACAGTATGTCGGAAAACATTAAAATGTGTGTGTCATGGGGCTACCCCATGCATTCATTTAAGCCAGTGGCAGCTTTTGTCTTAGCATGCTAAGCTAACCTTAGTATGAGCAGTAGCATAGGACGGTTAGCATGAGCATTACCATTAGCATGTGGGCTTGCATCCATTGCATCAATGGCACACAATGGCAGCACATGGCTTGTCATTTCACGTCATATTATTTCAGTTCATTTAAGTACTAGTCAAAAGTCTAGAAATCATGGTTGGATAAATACAACACATTTCATTTCAAGTCATTTATGTTAAGTTAGTGGATTTATTTAATTTTAATTTTAATACTTAATTTATTCATTCATCTGTTCTCATCTTCAAGTAGGAATCTGGGTCAAGGTGGCAAACAGGAAGCAACCCAGTCTGGAGTAATCTATAGGGGTGAAGATCTGGAATGGCCCAAGTGTCAGCCATACATCATGTAACACTTAATTTCTGATTTTATATTGGTCATGTGATGTATTAATTTGGCCAGAAATGTTTGGGAAGGTCGACGTAACATAATGGTGTTTGATTGATTTCCAATTAACTTTGGTTTGTCTTGTAGGAGGGGCTTCTGGTATAAAAGAAAGAGGCCAAGGAGATCCTCTGGGCAGAACGGCGTTGGCCCGGAAGGGTGTGTGTGAAAGGGTCAGGGCCTAATATAGTCTTTGGTATTGTTTGACATCAGTTTATGATGATAATTTGAATAGTTTGTATTTAGTTCCCTTATTGTTTTTACATTTTTCAGTTATTTTTCAATAATTTACCCTTGCAATGCTGAACCTTCCATGTGATTGGTGTCTATACAGCCGTGTTATAGCTTGAGCTTAACTGTAAGGGTTGGGTATCATTTGGGTTCTTTCCAGAACAATGCTAAAATTATACTTTTACAAAGGTGCCTGAACCGATACTTATATCTATAATGTTATGTTAGATTTTCATGTAAACTTGGTCAAATAATGAGGAGAGAAATCTTTGTGAGCTAAAACTTTCAGATATCCCTCTGTTTTGAATTCTCCGGATTCAACAGTTTTTTTCTAGTCTAGGGTATCTGCAGGTTTCAACAAGTCAAATTTAAGACCAATATCACATTAAAAACAAAACAAAAAATGTCAGAGGTGGGAAACTTTTATCATTTGCATTATAGGACTAGTGTCCTGTGGCCTAGCACCCTGTGGAGGACCCAGACAGGGTTTCGGCATCATTTGTTTTTTAGATACCAATCCATAAACGATAATGGTGTTGTTGCCTAAACGGTGCCTGAATTGATACTTTAAAAAAAAGATGAGCACGGCTTGTGTATTGTTACGGCCATATAGTCAAATTAAAATTATTTATTTAAAATGTAGTTATAACAAAAAATTACAACAAGACTTAGTACACAACCAGTTTACCACCTTAAATGTATGTACCATTACTTGCTGTCTGTGTTGTATCACCAACAACTCTGAGAGCACTACCGGGGTGTGGCTACTTTGACTGCAGACTGTTGGAATCATTTCCAATGAAAAACTGCCACACTTTACACCGTTTAGCTTTCAGCATTTAACCGTGTATAAGCAGCTACTGGCTTACATTACCTGCTGCAAAGTCTGCAAAGTGTGATGTAAACTACACAATTCCGCAGTAATTGCGTGTTATGTGTCTTAACCCGAGATAGACCTTTTTAAAATCTATCTAAGACCTTTCCGTTTCCCAGAAACAGCTGTGAAGTAGCTAGCGCTGAACCAACCAAATTCCATTTAAAAAACAGTACTTTTAACGTGTATAGAGCCACCATATTTTCACATGTAAATCGGTAAAGTATGTGTTTATTTCAACCAACACTAGAGTTTTTCATGGTTGGAAAAGTGTAGAGAAGACCAAAAACGCCATTTCATAGTTTTATTTGGTTTGTGTTGATTTTGAATGAAAGGTGTGTTAAGAGGCTAAAATGACTGTTTATTTACATGGAGTCTGGTGGGTGTGGTCCATAAAGACATCATGTTAGTCGACAAATAACACTTCTTCTCCTTCCTTCCTCTCCTCCTCCTCTCCAGCCTCTCTGTTGCAGCCTGAAGGGAGTTAGGAGTCAGTCAGTTGGTCAGTTAATCCATCATGACATCATGTTAGTTGACAACTAACACCTCTTCTCTTTGTTGCTATTGTGATTTCCTTAGTAATATTTCCAGATATTTATTTTCATAGTTTCTATCGGCGGTTGGTGCAAACAGAGCCAAAAGTTTAAGTCCGATGGACTCCATAGTTACATGTCTGCGATCGGCACAATATTTCCTTCATTCTAACCAACCATGATAAATGAAGAGGGAAAACTGTAGGAGAGAAAGCAATGAGAACAAAAGGACAAGAAGAGGAGAGAAAATAAGGAGGAGGCATTTCAAATTATTATTCATGTCAATTGCTTTGCTGAAGTAAGTTTTGCCCAGAGAAAATTAGGTTGTAGACGTGAAAAATTCCTCACAGCAATGGAGGATTTCCAACAAGACAGAGCATGCTTGCTGTTGTCCTTTGATATGAGCATTCATATCAAAGGACAACAGCACTGATATGAGCACGGTTATTTTCCATTGTAAACGCAGGCAGAAATGTTTCTAAGTTGTTACCTGTAGAAGTGTTAGCTGTACATATTTATTTTTCATGTTAGTTAGCTCTTAATGGGTGCAGGCTATAAGCTAATGAGGATATGATGATGGTAATTAAAGTGTGACAACTAGTCTGTATTACATGCAATGTGGACTAATGCTGTGCATGTGTCCATGGTGATTGTTTCTAATCAGCTAAAGGGTGCTTGCAATGAGCTACTCCAGTGTTGTGTAGAAGCTGGGAGGCCACTGACAGTGAGGCCATGTTACTGTTAAGGCCATGTTAAGGCCATGTCTGTTCTTGCCCAAAAATACATTTCAACCAGGAGAGACATGTTTGCAGACATGCAAACAAGATTCATTGAACAGCTCAATAAAATGTTAAAAGTCTGTGGCAATTAGACTCCATTGCTAGACAAATATCATGTATACAGTGGCTTGAGAAGGTTTACACACACATGCCAAAGTTGATTAAAAAGAGGAATAAAAAAAAATCTTTTGGAAATTGATCCTAATGCCTAATTCAAAGAATTTAGAAAATTCAACCTTTTCAGGACAACAATTTTCTTTCTGAATGAAAAATGTTTTGTAAATAAAGAAATCTTCTTCTTTAAAATACAGGGGGCATAAGTAAACATACCCCAATGTTAAATTCCCATACAGGCAGGCGGATTTTTATTTTTAAAGGCCAGTTATTTCATGGATCAGGATGCATCCTATGCACGATGCATCCTGATAAAGTTCCCTTGGCCTTTGGTATTAAAATAACCCCACATCATCACATACCCTTCACCCTACCTAGAGATTGGCATGCTGTTATTTCAGTTAGCTTAATACGTGGTTTGATTTGCATTGAGAGATGATATTATGGAAAGGAGGTGGATGGTTCCAGTTTGGGTTCAGGAGGCAGACACCGTCTCCACATTTAAGAGTAGGCTTAAGACTTTCCTTTTTGATAAAGCTTACAGTTAGGGCATAGGATAGAATATTGTTAGGGAGTGAGGAGTCGCATCGTCCGCCTAACCTGGCCCACCTGCTTCTCGTCATAGTTGTCAGATCTATCTATCATATAATCAAGAATATAATAAAACAAAAGGGAGACTTGGCATACAGCCCGATCCGGTTGGGGAGAGTTCTAGCCCGACCAGGCTCCTCTCTTTACCCTGTCTCCCCTAGTTATGCTTTGATAAAGCTTATAGTTAGGACAGAGAATTGAATATTGTTAGGGAGTGAGGGTCGCAGCGTCCGCCTAACCCGGCCAACCTGCTTCTGATCATAGTGGTCAGATCTATCTATCATGTAATCAAGAATATAATAAAACTGGAGAGAGACTTGGCATACAGCCCGATCCGGTTGGGGAGAGTTCTAGCCTGACCAGGCCCTTCTCTTTACACTGTCTCTCTTGGTTATGCTGTAATAGTTGTAGATAGCTGGGGACTTCCTTTGACACACTGAGCTCCTCTCTCTTCTCTATCTTTCCATTTATGTACATCCATGTCTGGGGAGACACTCCCCGAAGTCCTTATGTTCTTTTTTCCCCAGCATGTTCCCTCGGATCAGAGAGGCTCCAAAATCATGGTAGCAGCTGTCGCCATGGTCCTGCTAAACGTTCTGTGATGCCATGTTCATCTTGCTACACTCTGCGGTGCCCAGCTACGTCCTGCTGTGCCTTGTAATGCCCTCAGTGCCCTGCTATGCCATGAACTACTACAAATAACTGCTACAAACTACTATTTTTCAATTTTTGTTATTTCCACTCATCATTCTAAACCCAACCGCCCCGTCAGACACCGCCTACCAAGAGCCTGGGTCTGTCCGAGGTTTCTGCCTAAAAGGAAGTTTTTCCTCGCCACTATCACACTGTTGCTTGCTCTGGTGGAAACTACTAGAACTGTTGGGTCCTTGTAAATTCTG
>NC_048428.1:4610572-4618422 GCF_013103735.1 Etheostoma cragini | reverse complement strand
TATATACAATATATGTTGTATACAGTACAGGCAAAAAGTTTGGTTACAATGCGTTTCTTTTATTTTTATGACTATTTACATTGTTGATTATTACTGAACGCATCAAAACTATGAATGAACACATGTGGAACTATGTACTTAACAAAAAAGTGTGAAATAGCTGAAAATCAACCTTTTGCTGTTTTGATAGTGCTGCAAACCCTTGGTGTTTTCTCAATGAGCTTCATGAGGTAGTCAGCTGAAATGGTTTTCACTTCACAGGTGTGCCTTGTCAGGGTTAATTAGTGGAATTTCTTGCCTTATTAATGGGGTTGGGACCATCAGTTGTATTGTGCAGAAATCAAGTTGATATACATCCAATGGCCCTATTGGTTAGAACTGTTAGAATTAGAAAGTAAAGAGAAACAAGTGGCCATCATTACTTTAAGAAATGACGGTCAGTCAGTCTGGAAAATTGCAAAAACTTTGAATTTGTCCCCAAGTGCAGTCGCAAAAACCATCAAACGCTACAACAAGACTGGCTCACGTGAGGACCGCCCTAGGAAAGGAAGACCAAGAGTCACCTCTGCTGCTGTGGATAAGTTCATCTGAGTCACCAGCCTCAGAAATCGCAAGTTAACAGCAGCTCAGATTAATTCAATTCAATTCAATTTTATTTATTGTATCAAATCACAACAAGAGTTATCTCAAGACACTTTACAGATAGAGCAGGTCTAGACCACACTCCAGAATCTCCAGATTAGAGACCAGATGAATACCACACAGAGTTCTAGCAGCAGACACATCTCTAGAACAACTGTAAAGAGGAGACTGCGTGAATCTGGCCTTCATGGTCAAAAACACTGCTAAGGAGAGCCAACAAGCAGAAGAAATTTGTGTGGGCCCAGAAACACAAGGAATAGATATTAGACCAGTGGAAATCTGTGCTTTGGTCTGATGATTCCAAATTTGAAACCTTTGGTTCCAACCATCCGTGATCGGATGGATTCTATATGCCTGGTTCCCACCGTGAAGCATGGAGGAGGAGGTGTGATGGTGTAGGGAGGCTTTGCTAGTGTCACTGTTGGGGATTTATTCAAAATTTAAGGCAAACTTAACCAGCATGTCTATCACAGCATCCTGCAGCAGCATGCCATCCCGACCGGTTTGCGTTTAGTTGGACCATCCTTTATTTTTCCGCAGGACCCCAAACACACCTCCAGGCTGTGTAAGGGCTATTTGACCACCGAGGGACTGAGTCCTGCGCCTCCACAGTCACGAGATCTGAACCCAATAAAGATGGTTTGGGGTGACTGGACCACGGATTGAAGGCAAAAGGGTTAGGGTTAGGGTTAGCAACTCAAGTGCTGAGCAACTCTGGGAACTCCTTCAAGACACTTAGAAAACCTTTTTAGGTGACTACCTCTTGAAGCTCATCAAGAAAATGCCAAGAGTTCGCAAAGCAGTTATTAGAGTAAAGGGTGGCTACTTTTTTGTTAAGTACATAATTCCATATGTGTTCACTCATAGATTTGATGCCTTCAGTGATAATCTACAATGTAAATAGTCATGAAAATAAAGGAAGCGCATTGAATGAGAAGGTGTAACCAAACTTTTGGCCTGTACTGTATATATGTTTCTGTTCTTTGTTTTCTATGGTTACAGAAACTACACACACACCCACCAAAAGGGCAAATATTTCCTGAAAGTGTAAATGGTGCACAGTGTGTGAAGTGGCAAAAAAATTCATTAGACAAACCTTCCTCTCCAGAGCATTTTTACTGATGCACCATTATGAGTACACTAACTAACCAGCAAAGTTGGTAGTCATACATCATCTTGTCTGATTTAACACTAGCGCCACATGCAGTGATGCTGCTGTTGCCCGTGATGTCTGTTTCAGAGCACCAGAGAGCAGTGCTGGCAGTTAAGTGGCACCCAAACAAGGGACTGAAGTTCGCGCTGCTATTCGGCCGGGTATTACAAGTTGGCACCAGGTTTCAGTACCCAACTCAAAGCCCCTCTGCTCCGCTGGCTCTGATCCAAAAGTCGGAGGTCGCTTGCGGGAGTAGCAAAGCTTCTGTGTGGGCCTTGCCTGGCTGTGTGAAGGTAGTGCTGGGGCCGGGGCTGGAGCCCCCGCCAGATACTTGGCAGAACTGGCTGGCTGTCGTTTTGCTAGAGACCTTTTAGCAGTTACATGGGCATGGTCTGGACACCATGAATGTACAGCTATGGCCAGTATGAGAAAAATAAAGAACATTAAAGCATGTAAACATGTTCTATTAGAATAAAAAAATACAAGTATGAACCTAGGAAATGACATATAATAGATCCACTTTAAAAATTGTCCACTTTTAAATGTAATAATAACTTATTTAACAAGACAAGAGACAAAACATTGAATGTTGTTGCAAGGTACAACTGTTTTCTTTTCCGGCTCAACAATGGTGGCACAACCTCTCCATTGACATCAGGTCAACAGGAACTCTACAATGCAGACTGAAACCTCCTCTGTGCGGACTGCACCTTAAAAAAATTGAAAAAAATATAAGTAAAATATATGTCTATCTCCTTTTATCTCAAAATGTAAATAAATCTCTTATATACAGTCTCTGGTAGCACTTGAAGCTGTCCAGCCTATTTGTACAATCTGTAAATTCATGTACTTGCATAGGTCTTGCAATTCTAGGGTTGTGGTCACACGGTTGAAGGCACTTATTGTAAGTCGCTTAGCAAAAAAAATCAAGCTAAATAATGTAATGTAATGAACAGTCGTGATGAAGCTGAATTTCTGACTTTAACTTCTTGCACCTTAGTTAGTCCTCACAAACATTTAATTTCAAAACTTTGACTGACATATTTCATTTATTTTCTAAATATTCACTTGTGGCAACAAAAGAATGATTAAAATGTTTATGGAAATGTTAAGCAACTCAAAGCACGTTAGCAGTTAAGGTTAAGGGAAGATCATGATGTTGAATAAATATTGCTCAAATCATTGTTGACTTAAAGCATGAGACAGGATGTGTTAACCCAAACAATTATTTAGGTCAAAATTTTACCAAAATGTATTGTGTAGCCTAAACCTAGTCTTATGTGCAACACATAACCTGAAACTCTGGAGTCAAATTCCTACATTTTGTAAGCCCACAAACCACCTTGACCATCTTGGCCCCTCCCTATGCCTTCCATGCGGTACAAAAGCAGTACAGCATTCTGGGCTAAAATAAATATTGTCAGTGAACATATTTCATGCAGCAAGTACATTAAGCAAACCTATGTAGCTCATAAACATAATTTTAGGAGTGACTTCTGGCTCACCCAGTAGAGCAGTCAACAGGTTTTCCGCAGGTCACTCACGGCCTGCCAATGCTTTCAGTGCGGCCCGCAGAATAATAACAAATTCAGAAAATGTGAAATAAAGTAAATGTGTTCTGATATTTAGCAATTAGACCAGGTTAAATGGTTAAATTGCATTGTAATGAAATTAAATGGTTAAGTATTAATAGTAAATAAAAGAATTTTGCACTGTAATTGAGATTAAATGGTTAAATATTAAGCATTGCATTGTAATGAATATGCACAGAATTCCAGTGTCCTTTAGGTATAATATATAGTACTGCATTGTAGACAGAGGCCTGCTATAGATTAGGTACATCAGAATGCCAGTGGTATACATCACAGACATCACAGATGTGGAAGAATGCATCAACACATTTTCTGTATCGTCAGCCCTCTGCATATCATTGAATATAAAGAGGAATATAATGATGCTGGCTTCCTGCCAGCTCCAACACCTGACTATCTTTTCATGTGTGCAGTCCACTCAATATGCAAAGAATCCATTTTCCCACATCTGTGATGCTGACTTGGTACACATATCTTTTACGATCCAGCAGTATGTAGGCTTTTTGTGTCACAGAGCCTGATGTTTACGGGCAGGAGTAATGTGTCACAGACCACATGTGCATATTTCTTTTTAAAAAGTGCCAACTAAATTGTTTGTTATTCATGAGTCTGCAGGAAAACATTTGTATGATGTATTATTGATGTCCAGTGATGCCAATATAATTCATCCCACTGGTTAAGAAAATCCCTGCAATAGTGTACAATTTATTATGATGGAAACTTGGGAAAGCAGTGATAAATAATGCATGTGTGCAAATGTTTAACATTTATATTCTTAATTCATTTTATTGACAGCTATTGTGAGGTGCCAAAACACTGTACATGACATTTGTATTATCATGTGTGTCCTACAAGCAAATGAGTCAGCGGGGAATTAATTGAATCAAACATTAATGATAAGTCAATAATGACATAGCACTGCACAGAAAAATGAAGCTGTGCTCTTCAGTGTCAATACATTATTAGTAAAATTACAAGAAAGTTTTTTTATTCTGTGCTAGAAATTAAAATTTATATCACAGTAAGAACACTTTAAACCCAAACCTGATATTCATGATTTTTCGACATTGAATAATATCAACATCATTTGTCAGAATATTGCCATTTTAAACCTCTTTACGGTGGCCCTGAACTACAAATCACAACAGCAAATAGACAAACGCAACAGCAAATCATAACACACAACTGCAAATAAGAAAACACTTTAACATGTCATAAAGCACAACAGCAAATAAGAAAACAAAACAGCAAATAGGAAAACACAACATCAGATTTGAAAACACTTCAACAAATCATAAAGCACAAAGGAAAATAATAAAACAAAATGGCAACTAAGAAAACACTTCAACAAGCACAATATAAACTTCATTAAAATGCTAGGGCCTATCTATCAGAGGACGAACCCCTGTGTTTGGACGGACAGGCTGTCTGTCCTTTAAGAGGCAATGAGTACTCTCTCACTAGCTTGGTAGACCGCAACCCTTCATGGGGTGCCAAAAATGGTAATTGGTTCAATATAGGTGTTTTTCACCTCTCCTTCCTGTTAAAAAAAAAAAACAGACAGTCCGTCTGTCCAATCAGGAGGGTATGTCTTCTGCTAGATAGGCCCTACTTTTTCCGTTAGAGGTTAATGCCGTTGTGGAAGTGTTTTCCCATTTACTGTTGTGTTTTCCTATTCGTCGTTGTGCTTTGTGATTTGTTAAAGTATTTTCCTATTTGCCGTTTTGTTTTATGATTTCTTGAAAAGCTTTCCTATTCTTTGTGTTTTATGCTTTGCTTTTGAGTTTTTCTATTTGCTGTTGTGATTTTCCCTTCAGGGCCACCATACCTTTTACATAATTTCAAACAATACAACATTTATACTTTAAATAAATATTTCCTTTAAATAGATTGAGTGTCCTGAACTGCATGTTCCCAGACTTTAAAAAGTTAGAGTCAAGCAGTGCCGCAAACTCATGAAAAAAAGTATTTTGTAATGTAATGTGTTAGTGTTAATATTAAATCAATATTATATATAAAGTAAATAGTACAGTAGAAGCAGTTGAAGTAAATTATTTATACATAGGTTCTCTGTATTTAGACAACATATTTTTTGTTGAAACAATGGTTGTTCAGCTGTATAAACAGATGCATTTACATAATGCCTTTCACCAGTGGTGTCCAAATAAAGCTTCATGAAGCTTTTTCTTTATTTTTTTAAACCCAAAAGATGACACTCTGTTCAACAGAAGGTTGAAAGCACCATGAATTGCCATTTCTTGAGCCTTTTTCTTAAACCAAAAGCAACATCTAGTTCTACAAATACAACTAGTGGTTAATGAAGCTTCATTTGGATATCACTACCTTCCACACTTTGACATGTGCAGCTGGGATCAAACAACCCTGAAATTAATATGCCACCCCCTCTACCTCCTGAGCCACAGCAACTTTAATACAGTACACGTCATCATTTTCATACAACATGGTGGAATCCATAACATTTCTGGCCTGGTTGTGTAGCAACTCCCGTAGTTACCATGGTAACCGCAAGCACAGTTTAATACTACGGCAAACGCTAATTGAGCAGCTTCTTTGTCAGATATAGGCTGCACTACAAAGGAGCATATGTACAAAGAGTGGAGCCATACGCGTAGGTGTGCAGCCTGTAGCTCTTCGTCTAAAAGCTCACTGTGGCTGCTCTTCACTCTTCCATTACTTCCAGAAATATTTAAAACTGATTTGCTGTCACAAAATGCTGAAAATGTCCATTGTCATGTTTTGTATTGCGTCAGTGCTACCAGTAGGTAATGTTGCTTTTTCATTAGCAGTAACAACATACAGCTCTGATAAAATGTTTGTTAGAAAACAGAATGGTGAGGCCGTTGTCAATGAGATAACTTGATGCTGGATTACGTGCTGCATCGTTTTCTGTGAATCCTACGAGTGAAGTCATGAAGACAAATTTGTGAAGACAAATCCAGTGTACATGGCCGACTAACAATAAAAACTATGTCTTGAGTAACTACTGAATGTTAATACACTGAATGACTATCGCAAAACAATCGCAGGCCATAAATGGTATAAAAAATGTGTTTGATTTCATGAAAAGGTTGAGAATAATACCTGTATACTGGATTTATAATAATAACATTACCTGTAGGTTGTTACTGGTAGACGAAAAGACACCACGACTGTGTCAGCATCTCACTAGTAAAGCCACCCAGGTACACTGTAGTGTGTAAAGAATTTCATTGGAACCAATAATTTTTTTTTATATTAAGAGTTTTCTCGAGACACTTTACAGATAGAGTAGGTCTAGACCACACTAGACCACCTAGTAGTTCCCTCAGCCGTACAGCTGTTGCCAATATGTCTAGGTGTTCCTAGTCTTGCATTCCCAGATCTACTATAAATCCACAGCGCTGTGGAGTAAGTTCTGGCTACACCATGGCACTAAGCTCCTATCATATAGACGGATGCTCTGCAAAATAATCTCGGTAAGGAACTCGTTTTGTGGAACATTTGCACCCTGCAAAAAAACGCAACATATAATATTAAATAAAGTTAACTGTTCACACAGTAAAGCAACGTGAGCTATTTAAATTAGCTGAACATGGTTAAAAATAATTTGCTTATCAATGTATTGTTGTGTGTATTTTGTCCATATCAAAAATCCCCACCAATAGGTCCCAAAACATCTCAGTTAGATAGTTAATGTAGTAGACATATTATTTGTAAATCTTTACAATCATTCCCTGAAAGAACCAAGCAGGCCTGCCTTATTGCCCAATCCACGTTTTCTTTATAAACTTACAGTTTTTAGCGTTTTGTAGCTTGCTAACTCGAAGTTTGTTGTTGGTCCTGAATAGAACACAGTTAAACAACGGCTCACACAACTTGACTATCGTGGAAATAAAATGTCATTGATTCGGACAAAGAGGATCCAAACCCTAATGCAAAAGTTCATGGAGTGCTACTGTATAAAAAGACCATCAAGTGTTCCACAAATTTGTACTCATTTGTAGAATTCAATATTTACACCTCTAAATCAACAAAATCAGCTGCTCAATTTCCTTTAACTCTGAAAACAACATAAAGCATTACTCACTGATCTCTATGGTGATTCTCTTTTAAACTCCCCTCCCCAATTTCATTGTTTCAAAAGATTTATTAAATGGTGTATTTTTGATGCAATAATGAAGCATTGCATCTGCATTTTCAAATATTTCCTCTGGTTTCTGGACAAAATTGGTAGATTAATGTTTATTTGACATCTTATGTCATTTTCTTAGGATCTTTAAGGCGTTGACCAAGAAACGAAACATCCCAGGATCACATCCGGCCATTGTATCTCTTTCCCCACGCTGAAAAAAATGTTATGTTGAATTTGCCTAATTTTATTTAGATAAGTGGTTGCACGAAATAAATTTGTCTAAATCCAGATATATTTTATAAGTTGATTGTGCATATATTTTGTACGTTTT
>NC_048428.1:4606831-4610472 GCF_013103735.1 Etheostoma cragini | reverse complement strand
AACACATTCCAATTTATTAAATAAACCAGACTAAAAACATGTAACATTTACAAGGGGTCAGAATCATTTTTTTCAGTGCATCTATCTCTCTGCTCTTTTTCTGTCAGATGTTTACTGCTGACTGACCCATACATAAAATGCTAAAATGTCAATCTTGTAAAAAATATTTTAGATCAGTGTTTTGAGATTCTATCTTCGGCAATTGCTTGTTGTGATCAGTCCAAACCATTTATAGGCATAGGTTTGGTTTAAGAGGTAGGGTGGCACAATAACAAGAAGATAAGGCAGACTGTGTGTAGTCTGAGAGATGACATATTGGGCGTAAGAAGCACTGGATGCAGCTATTGCTGTTTGTGAGCGTGTGATAATACTTGTGCCTGACTCAGAAGAGTGTATGAACAATTTTATCAGCTCAGCTGAACTCAGTGAACTGAAACCATAAAAGTAGGGGGGAAGAAAATAGGATTTAAAAATGCCACCTCCATACTAGAAATCAAGCCCTTCATCCAAACATCGGTGCTTTAACTGTCAGCAAAACTGCATTCATTTTGACTGTGTAGCTTTTTTTTTAAAGATGTATTTATTTTTTGGCTTTTTCCCTTTATTTGAGAGTGACAGTGGATAGTCAGGAAAGGTGGGAGAGAGATGGGAGATGACACCCATGCCGCTGCAGGACATGGGGTGCACGCTCTTACTGGGTGAGCTAGAGGCCGTCCCAATTTTGACTGTGTAGCTTGATATTGCAACCTATAAATCAGACGTTTTGTTGTCCTTGGTTCTCAACAAGCCTTGATATGGTCACAGTGACTGAATAATTTATTTGTATTTGTGAATTATTTAAACCTCAAAACATAACTTCTTTCATGTTCAAAACACAGCAGAGAGTGTGGAGAATCGAATTGCATTTGTGTGTTGCACTTTTCCTTCAGCGCCAACTATTTAAAGAAAAAAAAAGGGCATACTTGATGTTAAAGTGAACATACAACTACACAGTCCCTTCACAGACCTTTTTCAGCAGCCAAAACATTTACAAGGTATACATTTTGGATTTGTCATTAGGCATGGGAATTTAGATTTTTTTATCGGACAGATAGCCGACCCTTGTTATTGGTTATTCACCGTTAACTGACAAGCAGTCAGTTTTACGCCTTACAAAGTCTTACATTTGCAAAAATATTGCGTTCTACTTCTTAAATTTCCCTACATGCATGGAACTCTACCTCTAATGCTCATCAAAATGTTTTTTTTTTAATTATTCTGTGGTGTAGTAGTGCTTTTTTTTTGCTAGCTGAAATCGAATTCGCTGTATATATACCATTATCACTCTGTGTCGCTTTTATTCAACTTCAATAATTTTATTCAAGGAGTCATGTGATTGGCTGGACAGAGATGGCGGCTTAAGGTGTAGCTGCTGGTCCAAATTTGTCAAATAATTTTTTTATAAGGTTCCAACTTCAATATTTTACCACTTTGTGCTTGTTAACATTACTTGAAGCGGAATGGCAATGAAGAACTAATCCCAACGCGGTGATACGGATGCCATTGCAGAAGCAGAAACAGAAAAGATACCTCGAACTTCAGATTCTTACAGATTGGATTAAAATGTCTGTAAGGATTTATCTATTTACACAGGGTCAGTTCTAATATTACCATCTGAAGATTTAATAGCGGGAATGTCTGCAGAATAATCACTGGATCTCAATCTCATAGCGAGAAGGTGACTAGGTCTAGCACCTTGAAAGTATAGAGCTGTCTTGCTCTATGGATGAGGAATTCAGATTTCTGTTTCAGAGTGTTTTTTATTTCCTTCTTGACTAATGATTGTTTTAAAGCTATCCAGTCAATTAGTTGGTAGCAGTGAGTCTAATCTGGTGAACTCAGCTTTAAGGTTTTTTCAGCTTCAGTTACGTGGCTTTGACCGCATTAGAGCAGAAAAGTATGGTATTGCTCTTATCTCCCACAATATCCTGGGGTCCTCTAAGTGCCAACATTAATTTCTGCATATTGCAAATGAGTCTCCTGTCATGATGCAATGTCAACATTTCTCTTCCTTAGTAAGCCTATAGTGCTGGCTGGTTTATGAGGAGCATTCAGTCCACCACAATTCCAAATTAAAAATGAAAGATCACCCACTATCAAAAAGGCTGCGTTCTAAATGAAAGTACATGGGGATATTGCTGTTGCCTTTAATTTAGCTACAGCAGTTGGCTTGTTGTCATTGTCGACAACCATTTGTTGAGTCTGAGAAAGAACGTGGTTACGTTGGATAAATCTCACTGTGACAACTGGTTAAATCAGCTTGACTGGCCTCAGTTATTAGCAGAGGAATCAGCTATCTTAGACAAATTAATTTCTATTGAAGAACTAAGGCTGGCAGTCAGAATATGCAAAAAGGAAAATCACCAGGCTTTGATGAGATTCCCCCTGAAATGTATGCAACTTTTTGGGAACAGCTGGGCCCTTTTTCCTACTTGACATGATTAATTCCCTATTAAAAAGGGTAAATTCTCAAGGGATTTTAACACAGCCTTGATTTCCTTACTCCTGAAAAGGTGTAAGGATCCTACGGAGCGTTCTAGCTATCGGCCTCTGAGCCTGCATGTTGCATATTGGTGACAATGGTGTCACCAATGCATTCGTAGTACACAGCATCACCTCTCATTATTTGCAGACGATGTTTTGGTTTTTTTAGAGATCCGTCTTTCTCACCTTCTATCATTATGAAAGTTTAGGAATAGAGGAATTATCCCAGTTGGCATCACTGAAGAATTATTTCTTGAGCGAAAAGCCCAGATATCTACCACTTTGATCAATGCCTACGGTGCATTCAATCATAAGCATGCGTCCATTCCCCTTACGGCACAAAGCAATTACAATTGGCTGCGAGTGAATTGAAACAGTGAAGAGCTGTAGTTGCGTTTTCTTTTCAAATGGATTCATTTTTAAGCTCAAATTAATGGACTCCCTGGCTCGATAGAAATTATATTTCACAATTTATTTTGATAATAACCCCCCTTGGGCTGAATCCAGAGACATCTTATTTGGCAGACATTGCTAGTAGTTTTTAGTTCTTTCAGACCAGAAGGATAATGCAAAAGATCTGAATTTCAAAATCGCTCAGGCGGAATGATAACCAGGGTTGGAAAGTGAACAGAGAAAAATTGAGCAGGAATTATTTACTCTTTTATATTTAAATTGGTCAAATTTCTAGTTGTATAAATGTGTGTTCACAGTGCCTTAATCAGAAAGTTGACATTTTTCAACTGTATTGTGATGAGCTATGACGCAGTTCAGCGGCAAGCAGCGGCTAACGTCAGCAACCAATTGGAATATAGACGTCCTTCATGCCGGCTGATTCACGAAAAGACATACAACAAACTTTCGTTCCTACCAAAACATTAATTCTGAGGACAAGCTCATAATCGCTTTTGCTGGGTTACTATCATTTGTGATATAACGTTGTTTGTTCATAGGGACCAGTTAACGTTTTTACATAGGGACCAGTGTAAGGTCCCTGACATTGCAAAACTTTCCCTGTATTTTTTGACAAGCGTCCTTGGCGGGGCGGCCAGGGCTTCTTTGCAGTTCAAGTCGGCGGCAGTGTGAACGCATGGTAAAAGAAACAAAACTTCTCATAAATG
>NC_048428.1:4598658-4606437 GCF_013103735.1 Etheostoma cragini | reverse complement strand
GAAAAACATAAAAGACATCACAAATCCCACACATTATTGTTCTTTCAAATACTTCTAGAGACAATAAAATCTGTGATTCAGGGAGGCAAGATGCTGAGATGCTCCCATTTCTGGTTTTCTCTCTGATGTCCTCCGGCTGCTCTGCCTTGACTCTGTGATTTATTGAGTGTCCTGATGGGGTTCCTAAAGTAATGCTAACCACTAACTGCTAATGACTGTACACTACCGTCTGCTAGTTAGCTCAGTTAGTTAGCAGCTTGGAGGACTGGGGGAGTGCTTGGTGTCTACACTGCTGGCACAAGAGCTTTGGACCGCTGGGAGGACAAGGTTTTAAGGCCGGGGGCGGAGGGGAATGCTGGAAAAAAATTGTGTGGGAGTGAAGTACACAATGATAAGGTTTCTTGTATCAAAATAGTAAAATGGTTTTCGTCCTCTTTTCTGCTTCACCTATATGTAGGCTACCCAGCTTACTGTAGCCTAAGATAACTCGGAATGTTTTGGGTCTAATAATGGCAACATGATCATTACGCATGCAAGCTACATCGTAGTGTCTGTCAACATTGGTGAACCACATAGTAAAAGGTTAATATTTCTCACTAAATGTCTCAAGAAATGCTTAAAATGACGGATAGTATTCCAAGGTCCTGCAAAGTGCGTGCAGCAGTCCCTTTCAGTTCCATGTACGATAAAGGAAAGTCAGATTTCACAAAAGGTTTTTTTGCGCTGGTAGGTAGACTTATATTCTGTTCGTTTTTTTATTCCTTTAAATGTACCTAAATTTCCAATTCAACTAAATAATAAATAACAGAAGAACATAATTCAGACCTTTGGTTTTGATGTCCTTAGTTATTAGATTATTCCTTTCAGGATGAAAAGTAGAAAACAGTAATTTTCTTTTTTTCTAGCCTACAAAAACCGAAAATTGGTTTTCTCATTTTTCGCTTGCCAGATTAAATAGAATGATTGAATGATCAGATCATACAGGGACCACTCTATGTGTCAATATAGACTTTGTCCTTTTGACTCAGTAAACAACAGGAGGTTTTAGTCGATGGGAGCCTATAAAGAGTGGGGTTAAGTATTTCTTTCATAACAAGATGCATCGCCTCATCTATTTTCTGGTATGACAGGTGCACAGTGAACAACAAAAACCAACAAAGTGATAGATCCATCTCATCCAGTCACAGAATGTCAAGTTATTTCCCTTGATATCACTTTTTTCAGACATTTTTTTCAATACAGCGTTTCTTTGATCATCACAGCAAGAAGGAAACACATCAAAGTTCACATTCAAATGTGGATTGCTCTTAGCTTTCATCTGCCAGAATAGATTCAGACGGCACGTGCAGTATCACCTTGAGCTTCTAAATTCTTATGAAACTACAACAGCTTACTCTGTATTCCATCTTCATGTGTAGAATTATGTAATAACTCACTAGCAACAGGGAAGGGAAAGGTCTGCTGGTCTGTCTGCAGCAGCTCAGTCCTCACCTGGATCTTCTACTAGTATTCCGGCTGCGTTCCTGTTTTGTTCTGTTGTCTGCCACACGCCAAACCACACCGGGAGTGTCTGACATGTGGAGCGTTTAAGCCTGCCCGGCTTGCAGTTTATATTGCCTCTATGTTGTATTAACACTCAGAAACCTAAGGTCATTTTCTATAATTCTTTGTCCGTCTACTTTTGTTTTCTAAAAAAGCGTGTCATCAACCTCAACCCTGTTGTCTACAGTCAAGATATGAACATTATTGAGTGAGTATTTGTCCTGCAGTGAGGTCCCTTGAATGTTAAAAATGGTTGTATGACCTTAAAGACAAATAAATAAATAAAATGGAACATGAATCTTACACATAAGTATTGATATCACACACAAAGCAGTACAAGCTAAGCCAATCTCCTCAAAAACACTTCTTACATGTCTTGGGAGTGACACTGTGAAGAAATAATCATCATAACTTATGCAGTTGACAGAATACATACATACACAAGAGGTGCCAGTTTACTTCCTGGGCACTGCTGAGGTGTTGAGTAAGGCACCAGCCCCCAACTGCTCGAGGCGCCTTTGATGGGCAGCCCCCTCACTGTGACTTCTCGCCATTAATGCATGTATAGGTTATGTTTGTGCATGTGTCTGTGTGTATTTCGGACCTGTGTTTAGTAAGTAACTCCATCAGAGTGAATAATTTAATTTCCCCCCTGGCAATCAAAAAGGTGTGTCTTCTTCTTCTCAAACATCTCTTCTCATTCATCTGTTTGATAACATTTTTAAAAATTGTAATTTTTATTTTATTAGTCAGGTTTCACTTTTTCTTAATCAAAAAGAATCAGCGGGTTGGAGACAGCAAAATGTACATTTTCGGTTTTGAGGAGTCAAGGTTTTCAAATGGGTATTCAACTTGATGATAAAGTGACTAAAAAATGTGGCCTAGTAAGAGTCAAGCTTCAAAAACACTGAACCGTAAACTTCCCATAATGCATGTGGGGACACCACACTCCCAGTTTGTAATGCAGGCTCTCTGTTTTAGTGTCAATACCAAACCCAAATAACTCTTATGACATTATCAAGGTTGTATTTCCAGACTTGAGAAGGTTTTTCCAGAGCTACAGAAGACTGATGTAAAACTGACGGGTGAACTGACCTTTGTGTGTTAAATCAATGAAGCTCCTTAAACAAAGTTTTCAAGTTATACCTTCTGTATTAATTGTAATGGTTACATCATGCAACAGTAGTGGGCTTGAACAAAAAATTTCACCGCTGGAACAGTTTTTATCCAGTTTCCCTTCAATTCAATTGTTCTTCCTCTTTTCAGATGGCATACCTTTAATTGAAGGCTCCTCACTCATTATTACAGCCCCCTATTTTCTGTTTCAAAAGAATTGTGTCTAATTAGCAAAGTGAGAAATTCTCATTGATCATAAGAAGGTTCCTTTACCATAGATGTTTGACATGATAAAAAAAATGCTTTGAAGAATACACAGGGAGGTGTTACCAATATTATATAATTGATACTGTTAAGAGAACTGGTGTTATGCAAATAACAATGGGCTACAATGGTGTTTCCGGCTCTTTCGTCAATAATAATAATAATAAATTGTATTTATAATGCCCTTCACATTTAAAATGAAATCTCAGTAGTAAGGAGTTAAAGATGTCAACACAAATAAAACACATGCACAGATTTCTGTGATAGATGATATGTGGGTAACACATTCCAGCCACAGGAGTGAATGAAATGATCTCAGGTTCAAGTACCTTCTTTACTCTTCCATATTTGAAATACTCAATACTAAGCTTTTAATGGTTTCCCCTCTGGAACAAAGTTTCTCAGAGTGCTTTAAAGGTCATCTTGCATATGCTAATTCCATGTCTAAATCTTAAAAGGATGCAACTGAGGGCAGTGCTCGGTGAAACAGTGCATTCAGGGGGAAATCATAACCTCATGCAAATCTCAGCTTTAACAGGCTAAAGGAAAACAGGAAACCCCTTTAAAAAAACAAATATTTATATTTGTATAAATTTATATTGTCCAGGCAAATAGCAGCATTCCGGGGTGAAAACTTTAAATGAAGCTCAGCATTCAGTTCCTTCAGGAAGACTTCTATGCTTCATGTTTCTCTCTCTCCCAACCCATCCATCTCATCCCATCAGCTGCAATGTCATCATCTGAATGTGGGCGTTTACTCTTAAGTTAAACCACTGCAGATTTTGCCACAATCTCTGTCGCTATCACATTGTTAAATTCAAACTTTAAATCTGTTCCGCTCTTTGCTGCTCTTGTCATTTTTGACAAAATTGATGCAGACCTCCTTAACCCCATTCACCTCCAGTTCTCATCATTCCCAGCAGCCATGGTTCCTCCATCATCAGAAGCCACACTTCACATTACATCCATCCAGATCTTCAGGCCTTCAATATACCTTCATCACCTCCACCAGTGTCTAGACTCCATCAGGAGGGCTCTATAACCCGTATAGTTTAACATTTTATATGCCTCAGAAAGTGTCTTAAATATAGGCGTCCAATAGTTGTTCAGAGAAGGGCATGTCCAAAAAGTATGAATAAGTGAGCCAATTTCTACTTTGCAGCGATTACACATTGGATCACTGTCTGCATAAAACTTAGCTAATTTTTCTTTGGAAATATGTAAACGGTGAAGAACCTTGAATTGTAGAAGCCCATGCCTGGCACAGATAGAGGACGGGTGTACCCTATGCAACATACAGTCCCAAAGATCAGCTGAGATGTTCATTGCCAAATCCTTTTCCCAGTGTGATTTTATAATGGAGAGAGATGGAGATTGTAAATCCAGTAATAAACTGTAAATTTCTTTAATCACCCCTTTCTTGTGAAAATGAATATCCAAAATACTATCCAAAATTGTTTTCTCTTGTAAGTTAGGAAAAGTACTGTATCTAATGACTGTAAAATGGCGTATTAGCAAATAACGGAAAAAATGCGTCCGAGGTATAATAAACTGTTCACTCAACTGTAAGAATGAAGCAAATACTCCATCAACAAACAGAGCTTTAAAAGTTCGTAATCCATTATTACTCCAAATCTTAAAAGCTAAATCATCCATTGAAGGTGGGAACATGTGGTTTGAGCACAAAGGGGCATTTCTTGATATAGTATGTAAGCCAAATTTTTTCCTGCATTGTGTCCAAATTCTGAGAGAGTCGTAGAGCAGAGGATTGGATTTATAGGTTTGCAATTCCAAAGGAAGGGCTGAACTTAACAAAGCTGGTAGAGAGGACTTTCCACAGCCAGATGCTTCCATATGAACCCAAGAAGGTGCTTCAAAAGATATTATGTGACTGTTGCATTAGGAAGCTAGATATAATCCAAAGAAAGGCACCAAAGGTGATGGTGTGGATGAGGACTATGCCCTAAAAGATTTTGCCATCACCAAGCTGATCCATCGCAAAAGAGTTGCTGTAACAAGTTATTGTCAAAATGCATACTCCTAACTTTCCAGTAGACCCGAAAACATTACTACTCTCAACTCTTGTCCCAGGAATCTCTGAATCTCTCGATTGTTACCGCCAAGCCATGCTTTATCATTCCCCAGGGCTTACACCAAATGCGTTGACAGCAGCTTTCCTCACTCTGCTGTAACAACATGGAACAGCCTTCCCCCTGCTGTCATCGGTGACAACACATAGTACTGTTCATTCATTTAAGAAGAGATTGAATAAACATCTCTTCAGCATGAGATTGCTATTCCAAAGCTCAATGACTTCAAGCATGCATTAAACAGCTTCATACATATTCCTGAGTAGCTGCAAATCAGTGATAGGCTGTCTGAATGTAGCTTTTGTCTGCTGAAGAAATAAAGAATAAAAATGCTGTGTGTAAAATCAATGCATTTCTTTAGCTGCATCATTGAAAACTGAGTAATGCAAATTAACAGTGTAGCAGGCTATAAGCCTACAAGCTATCGCCTAACTACCTCTACTCTTACGTAACCATAAAACAATATGTATGTATACTATATATATAGCAGTACAGTGTGACACTGAGCCATTACTGTACAGTACAATGTGTGAGGTCCAAACATGTTTGATAAAACAATATAAGGCCTTTATTGTCATAATATTAAAATGACTTGTCTTCTTCAGAGCAGTTGACTCCAGCCAAACCTACCAAGCTTGGGACCACAGAATAAGACTAAGAAGGCTAAGGTTGACTTGCTAACCACTGAGCTGGACCGGATGAAGTCTCTCTTTCTGGCCCTCCATTCCAGTGCTGGTGTGTTGGAGGCAGCTCCACCCAACCCACCCATTGTTGAGCTTGTGGCTAAGGAGGAAATGGATTCCATGGCAGCCTCAGCCATTTTCTTAAAGGAGTATGCTGAATAGGGGCCCTCCATTGCTTCAGGGCCAGACTTTCGTTCCTCGGCTCATTGCTCATTAGATGGGGCCGACGCATGCTCCATGGAGTCCATCATTTGTGCCGCACTGGCAAGGGGGAGACTTGGCGTCCAGACCCCTGCCGCCTTCAGCTGTATGTTGGCCGCTGAAGGGCCTGAGCCGCTGTTGACAAATTGCATAAAGCCCGTCAGGAATACTATTCTGAATGCCTGAGCACTGTCTACCCATCTGCAGTTTTTTCCAAATGGTGTTCAGCTCATAATTATGACCCAGTTCATTGTTCTGTTCCTGGCATCCTTGAGTTTTTGCGGACCCTCCTGAACGGTGGCTGGTCTCCTTCTACTATATGTGTCTGCTCTGCCATTTAGTTGCAGAATGTTGCGGTTGATAATAACACTGTGGGAAGTCTCAGGTTTGTATCCCGCTTCTTTAAATGGGCTCTGAGGTTGGATCTCACCAAAGAGGGGGGGCTGTAAAACCTGAAGTGCCCCTTGGGGACTAATAAAGTTATCTGAATCTGAAAAAAGACCCAACAATTTCTGTTATTCTATGTATATATTATACAAATACATTATAAACTTCCAGATTCGATAACTTCCTAAAGTTAATATTTGTGAACATCCCTTCTTAAAATCAAACCTACACAGATATTTGCCTGAACAAATTGTTCTCCAGTCTTTTACACACATACACACACAGCTGCATCTTCAAGCTGACATGGTGTATCACTGGTCTCTTGTTTGCCTGTGATTATCAAACCCACTCATGTTCTATTTCTGCCATGCATTAACCTTTGAAATCATAGCGTGTCTCTCAGACACACACGGCTTTCCACTAACATCAGAGCAATGCAAACTACATAGTTACCTCTTACCACTTGGCAACATATGGGGGCGATTTGTGTCGCACACTTGAGTTGTGCAGTGCACACTTATTTGCTTTGAGGCTATTCTTGTGGATGTCAGGCGTGTAGATACCCAGATTATAGATATCTATCTACAGACTATTAGACTTCCCTAGAGCAAGATGGCGCCAGCTACAGTGCACATCATTTTATTTTGTTTTTAGTTTTAATTTAGTATTCAGCTGTGGTACCCAGACATCTTTTACTAGAGATGAGCTCATAAACCTAACGGAAACAACTCCAGCTGACTTAATTCTCACTTTAGCAGACATCTTTAGCAACTCACTAAAAACATACCAAACCGGCTTCCAGTGTTCCACCATCATCCCTGTCCCCAAAAAACAAGGATTACAGGACTGAATCCCTGCAAACCCGGCGCCCTGACCTCGGTAGTAATGAATTCTTTTGAGTGCCTTTTTCTCTCACAACTCAAAAACCTACCGCCTGGAACAAACTGCAAGCTGAAGTGCAGTAAATAGCTGTGAAGCGTAGATTCGTGCTTGATCAGGCACCTGGCTGTTTATACCAGACTGTGTGTGTGTGTGTGTGTGTGTGTGTGTGTGTATGTGTCACTCTATTTGACTGTCCGTTGGTCTCTCTCTTTGTGTGCCTGATCGTGTGTGTAGGTGTAGACAGAGCTGAGAAGTCAATACAGCTTAAATCACTATGAACCTGGGTGTTTAATTTTAAAATTTGGTTTATTTGGTAAAGCAGTTAGCTGCACTGTGGCCTTCCAGTATGTGATTACCTGCCTGGCTTGACACATTTGCTTGCCAAAAAATTATCGCTGCAGTGTGGTCCAAAGTGGTGATTGCAGCTGGTTTGGCTGGACCGATTGAATGACATGGGTGCCAAAAGGAAAATGTCTCAGCTTCATGGTGGTTTACGGTGGTTCCGACCAACATGTTTCAACAGTGTGACAGTTGTGTACAATGTATGGTGCACTTGACAAGGTGCAGTGTAAAGGCTAACCAGACCAAATGAAAATTGCAAATGTTAACACTTT
>NC_048428.1:4593932-4598558 GCF_013103735.1 Etheostoma cragini | reverse complement strand
CACTGTACGCCAAAACCAACAGATTCAGGAACAGTTTCTACCCACAGGCCATCTCTCTGATGAACAGCTGACTACTGATTCACAGTGTCAGGTTCAGTTCTGGCCAAGAACCCAGTAACACTGTCTCTACAGCACCTTTTTACTGGTTCCACTATTATTCCATTTATTTAGTATTTATTCATCATTCTCATTCTCATATCTCACTTACTATCCATTATTTATTCATCATTCTCATTTCCTATTTCAGAACTGTTCATACTGTTCATACTGTTCATATTGTAATACAATAACTTAATACTATTTATCCCAGTACCCTTTGCACTATGTTCCACATTTAAATAATGTTTATACATTGATTCTGTTTAGAGTATGTATATATTAGTGTGTCTACATTAGAGTGTATATATTGTTTGTTTGGTTGTTTGTTTTGAATGTGTAAGCACATTGTGAGCAACTATGCTCCAAAGGAAAATTCCTCGTATGTGTCTTCATACCTGGTCAATAAAGCTGATTCTGATTCTGATTCTGATTCTGATAAAATGTCAATCTGCAATGTAGCCAGTAACATTTCTTTGTCAGGTAAATTAATTAGTACAATGTTTTCCTCAGAAGTAGAATCACACAGTAAGTCTATTGCATAAAGTTGGGTTGCATTGGAAGTGCTTTGGGGTCCTTCTTAAAGTCACTTGGGGTTAAACTGGTCCTGTAGAAAGCTACTGTACAAGCAGCAATACACAGGCCAAACAATCAGCCAGTTCCAAACAAGCACACTTTAAATGGGTATTGCACTAGTTGATTAATGCCCACAATACACTAGAATGCTTTGAAAAGATAAAAGTCCGACACCATCTAACATTTAAAGAAATCATCTAACATTTAATGTTAAAGGTGCTCTAAGCGATGTCACGTGTGTTTAAGGCTGTTTAGGCTGCTTTTCAGAACATATATACTTGATACTGGATGTATTTTTTAGGCGTAAAATACATGCCAAACTCCTGCTAAACATCTGCAAGCTTAGCTTGCTCTGCTGCTAACATGTCATAGATATCATGCCCTTGCTCTCCTGCCAAGTGCCTTTTTGCCTAGCATCTCTGGTAATATTCACTGCTGTAACATAGTTCTCAAACCGTTTTATCCATTTTGTCCAGCGTGGTCCTACTGACCACGGATCCATTTTGACATCAAAAGTTGGCAGAGCAACAGAATTCCCAAGTGACATTTTTTCCTTCTCCATCTGTTTTAGCAACTCGTCATCCTCCCCAGGTTAGTGTTCGATCTAGCCAGTTGTGGTCCTCCCGCTTCAGTGAGCAAAGTCCCTGGTTTGTTTTTATCCTCGTTGCCAGTGATGTTCTCATTTGGTGTTTGGAATGACAAGACAGTGGTTGAATCATGAGTATACTTTAATGTGATAACATATTCAGGCGGGTCTCATGCATACAGCCGTTTACTACTGATAACTGACTACTTTGCGGGCTTAGTGACAACGTTATATATACCACGTATACTACAACACGTCAAATAAATCATTCATAGCACCAAGCTAAATTAAATGCAATATCTTTTCAATGATTCCTTTCTCATTATACTAATGTTGTAAACGTTAAACATTACATGTACTTACAAGTTAAAATTGTGCGATGACTCATGTGAGTCTTGTGACAGTCAGTTTAGCTGTTTCAAATGGGCTGGTATGGTGTGTAAACAAACATGAAAATGCCTCATCAGGATGCAAATAAGACAAAAATGAATAATTATTCTTGTCAGTTTTGAGGACAACAAATCAACAGTAATCTTTGCTGTGAGACGGAGCACTGAATTGCATAAGGGCTGGAAGCGGACCATCACGATGCAGCTGTTCCATTTGTCACAGCCAAACATACAGAGAACAGCTCTGAGAGGAAATGTGTATAAGTGTGGAGTGTACAGGAAAATAAAAAGAGAAATATTTTCCTTTGTATTTACCTTTTAATAGTGCATATCTCTCGTCTTTACATATGGCAGCTCAAACAACCCTCAAAGCTGTCTCTCTACCAGCTCAATTTTCCTGAAACCCTAACGGAAAATCATTAACTAAAAAGGCTGTTTTGTGCGGAAGTCATTTATAGCTACATTTTGTTGAGTAAATGCACCATAGCAGTGGAATGGCCTACTCCATCTGCACAGCAGGTTAAAAGGAATCATTGAAAAGTTATTGCATTTAATTTAGCTTGGTGCTATGAATGATTTATTTGAAATACCCATTACAAGGGAAAAGAGCCCCATTTTCTGAATGCCTAACGACTGGAGCGGGGGTTACAGGCACATTTTTGTCCATTAGTTGCCATAGACGTGTGAAAAAAAGGAGATTAATTTTAGTGTGGTAATGAAAACCACAGTCTCTCGACAGACATATTTATTTGGAGCTTTTTAAAATGTAAGAGAGATAGATGGTTTACTGTGTCCAAAATAATTGCCTGTATCATGAGAGTTCATTAAGTTAAAGCGGGGTGTGTTTCCAACCATCACACTTAGACCTAAGTTGTTTCAATCACAAAGGATGGAGCTCTTCTGTACCTTAGTAACCTCAGTGGCAGATTTACAGGAGGGGAGCTGGGGCAAAACCTAAACTCTCTTTCACACACAGACACCTGACACACACACACACACACACACACACACACATCCTTACATTCAGTGATCATAGCCTAGCACTGTGTTTACACAATTAAAACTGAGGATGACTAGAAGGTTGTTTCAGGAAAACTGAATGTTTTTTTTAGTTCTCTGCTAAAGTACAAAGTCAAAACAACAATTGTAACAACTAACATTTTGTTAAGGCCGTGATACATAAACATTTCTCACCACCCAAATGTAGTTTTAGACAACAATGAGTGCTTCTACCCAACCCCTCACTCTCATGAATTGGCAGAAAATTAAAACATATACTGCAGCAGGGTTATTTGATTACTGTAACTGAAAATGTATTTTGTTTGTCAAAATCTACTTGGCACGAGTTGCCCCCGATGCTGTGCCATTGGTGTGTAAATGTGTGTGTGTGTTTTTCTGATGATTAGGTGGCACCTTGTACGGCATCCTCAGCCACTGCGTGAAAATTAAGCGAAGATGGCGCCCCTATGTTTGGCGGGCCGTCCCCTCTGCTGAGAGTGTTAATGTTTTTCCTGTATCTGCTGTCTGTTGTACAGAGTGTGTCACCGCTGCTGGTGTATGATCGCCTGACACTTCTTAATATCCGCAAATCTCTGGAAAAACTGCCAATTTGCGGCTTTGCTGGACACTCAAAGAGGCTTCCGCCTTATCTGGAGTCTATACCGCCGCATCTATGGCGTCCTTCCTGCTGGTTACCTCGCACCAGCCGCCGCCGAAAAAGCGGAAAGCGAGGGGGAGTCCACATTAAACTGACAATGTCTCTGGCTTCTGTTGGAATAAAATGTATTCATATCATGTGTGCATAAACATCATTATATTCACGTAGTGTATTATATTAATCGTGTGTGTTAAATTCATTATATTTTGAGCTAAAGAGTTAAAGCATTACACATAGTCTGCTTGGTTTTAGTGTGATAGTTCATAAAGTTTACTGTGACCTTTTAATAAGTTGTTTTGGTACAATTTGTCCAACCATAGCTCTGCCGAGTGAGTTTAATTCTGAAAAGCAGGGCCAAGGGTGGTCAGGGACATGTCCTCTGTTTGGGTTAAGATCCTCTCCAGTAGCAGTTTGAGACCTGCTATCTATTTTGCAGTCCAAGCTCTGCTAGGCACTAACCTTCTGAAGACAAAACACAGCGCACAAACATGTCACATTTGCTACCACACATGTGGTAGCAAATGAACTGCCCCTGTGCACAAAAGATCATGCAGAAACGGAAAAGAGTTAGACAAACTTAGGGAGAGCTATGGATGCATAATTCTCTTTAACCTTGTCTCTGGAATATTCCATGGTAATAAACGTTCTTTTATCCAACCTACGGACTTGAACCCTTCTTCCTGAAAGAATCTAGAAGGGCAGGATGTTGGCCCTACACTTCCTCGATCCATGATCCCTGTCGTCTACCAGCCGGACCCTTCACAGACTACAGTGGCTACGATTTGCGGAGTTCCACGGACTACAGATATCGTTGGCTCCGACTGGTTCTTCGGGACACCGGAGTGCTGCTCCCATGCTGTCGGCCAGTGCGGATCTCCCAGCGGGGCTGTGTGCCGGGAAATCTCCGCTCGCTCAGTCGCTTCTGTCGCCAGACTGACCGATGCTCAGTTCACACGGCCCTAATAAATGTCAGATCTCTTACAAATAAGACGTTTATTTTGAACGACTTTTTTATAACACATGATCTGGATTTCCCCCTGTTGACAGAGACCTGGTTGAAACAAGGTGAGAAAAGCGCCTTTTTGGAGCTCCTCCCCCCTGGATGTTCCTTCGTCAGCACCCCGCGAGCTGCCGGTCGCGGGGGCGGCCTGGCTGCTATATTTAAGGAGAGCTTCAGATGCCGGACGATAACCGCCAATAATGAATGTGGTCTATTTATGAATGTGGCCTAGCAACGGGAACGCTGGCGAGATTGACGCCGCTCCGTCTGGCTTGTTTGTTTTCAGTAATTTTGCTTTAATTTTGCTTTTTCTCTCACGAAA
>NC_048428.1:4568821-4593832 GCF_013103735.1 Etheostoma cragini | reverse complement strand
CTGATCTCCTCCAGCGTCCCACTCCCTTCCGCTCCCTCAGATCCTCTTCCTCCATAAACCTCTCTGTCCCCCCCGCCCATCTCACCACCATGGGGGGCAGAGCATTTAGCCGCTCTGCTCCCCGTCTCTGGAACTCCCTACCCCCCCAACTCAGAAACATTGATTCATTCTCCCATTTCAAATCACAACCAAAAAAACATCTGTTTATAACTGCCTATTCCACCTAAATGTCTGTTGCTCTGCCTTTTCTGTTGCTTTGCTGTATAGTATTGGTATTTGTTATGCTGTATCGTATTTGTTTTTCTGTTGTATAGTATTTGTTTTGCTGTTGTTTAGTTTTGGTTTTGGTTTTGCTGTATAGTATTTGTTTTGCTGTTGTATAGTATTTGTTTCTCTGTTGTATAGTATTTGTTTTAATGTTGTATAGTATTTGTTTTGCTGTTGTATAGTATTTGTTTTGCTGTTCTTAATTTATGAATTCCCTGTGCGGCGTCCTTGAGTGCCAAGAAAGGCGTCTTTAAATAAAATGTATTATTATTATTATTATTATTATTATTATTATTATCTGTATAGTGTCTTGAGATAACTCTTGTTATGAATTGATACTATAAATACAATTGAATTGAATTGAATTGAATAATTACTCCAGCTTCGAACTGCAGCTGTTCCTGATCAACCTTACCTGCCCTGTGCTGTGTGCCACAGTTTATTGCCCACCCAGATCTAATAAGGACTTTCTTCAAGAGTTCTCAGAGTTTTTATCTGAGTTTCTCCCAAAGTTTGATAAACTGCTGATTTGTGGAGACTTTAATATTCATGTTTGTTGTGCAGCAAATCAATTGGCCAACGAATTCAAAGGCCTTTTAGTCTCCTTTGATCTCACTCAATCTGTTAATGCACCAACACATGAGTATGGGCACACTCTTGACCTTGTCATCTCTCATGGGCTTTCAGTTTCTCTCAGAGAAACAGTCGACACTGCTATCTCGGATCACCTCCCCGTTGTCTTTGACTTTGCTGCCCCCCCACCTGCCAATAAGCCAGTTTCCCCAGCTCGCAGACGCCGAATCTTTACTCCATCAACGGCTGGGGAGTTTGCTGCTGCCTTCAGAAACTCTCAGCTGCCTGATGACTGTGTTCTGGTTCCTCGTTCCTCCTGCGATTCTTGACTCTGTGGCCCCTTTTTGGCAAAAAGCTACCAAAACTAAGTCAGATCCCTGGCTGAATGACCATACCCGTCTGCTCAGACAACAAGGACAAACTGCATGTATCCCTGGGCTGGTTAAGGGTCAGTCTGGTTGCTTACCAGAGAGCTGTAAAGGAAGCCAAGTCCAAATATTTGTCTTCCATTATAGCTAACAGCTCTCATAATCCAAGACTGTTATTTAATACTATTGACTCTGTCATTAATCCATGCCCTACTGTCCTGTCCGATGCCTCTATTGCAACTTTCAAAAAAGTCACAGGAGTTTGTGACTTTTTTCACTGGTAAAGTGGCATCTGTCAGGCAGAATATCTGTAATATGAATATGTCTTTTAATGATGTCTATGCTCCTCCGGCACAGACTGCTGTATTCAAGCGGTTTGAGACCATTTCTTTGTTTTCTTTTACTAAGGTGGTCAGTGGCATGAAACCCACGAACTGTCCCTTAGATATTATTCCAGCCAAGTTTTTGAAGGAGGTTCTCAGCTCCGTTGGGTCAAGTCTGCTTGTTTTTATAAACACTTGTCTTAGCTCAGGGTCTGTTCCAGCTGCCTTCAAACACGCTATGGTTAGGCCCCTCATAAAAAACCCGCATCTTGAACCCTCTGTGCTCTCCAATTTTAGACCTGTCTCTCACTTGCCTTTTCTTTCTAAGGTTTTAGAAAAAGTAGTTTTGATTCAACTACAGACATTTTTGGAGATCAATTCTATTCTTGATAAATTTCCGTCTGGTTTTAGATCCCAACATAGCACAGAGTTAGCACTGTTAAAGGTGCACAATGATATTGCCTTGTCTGTGGACGCTGGGAATCCTGCTGTGCTGGTTCTGCTCGACCTAACAGCGGCCTTTGATACAGTAAACCATGCAGTCCTTGTATCTCGCCTAGAGCACGTCAGCATCCGCGGCACCGCTCTCCAGTGGTTTAGGTCATACCTGGCAAATCAGAGTTTTTCTGTCGCGATTGGTGACCATTGCTCCTCAAAGGCGTCGCTGCCCTGTGGGGTGCCACGGGGATCTATTCTCGGCCCCATTCTGTTGTCAATGTATATGCTACCTCTGGGATCAATTATATAAAAGCACAACCTGTCCTTTCACTTTTATGCCGACGACTTGCAGATATATTTGCCCATGAAACCAAACAAAAACACTGCACTTACTAAGCTACTGGACTGCATCACAGATATAAAGCAGTGGCTGTCACAACAGCAAAACTGAATGCATTTTGTTTGGTTCGCCATCTATGTCAAATGTTCTCACCACAAACTCTGGCACTCTGGCCCACCTTTTTAAATCTCATGTAAAAAATCTCGGGGTAACATTTGATAATGGGCTCAAATTTGACAAACAGATTAGCTCTGTTGTCAGCTCAAGCTTTTTTCAGCTCCGTCTTTTGGCCAAAGTCAAATCCTTTCTCAGTTGGCAGAATCTTGAGAAGGCAATCCATGCTTTCATCAGTTCAAGACTGGACTACTGCAATGCCCTTTACGTTGGCCTCAGTCAGTCATCAATTTCTTGTCTCCAACTTGTGCAGAATGCTGCTGCCCGATTTTTAACAAGCACGTCCAGACGGGAACACATTACCCCTGTGCGGTCGTCACTCCACTGGCTTCCAGTCCGTTTTAGAATTGATTTTAAACTCCTGCTGTTTGTTTTTAACGCCATTTATGGCTTGGCCCCCTCTTACTTGTCTGAGATTTTGACTTTCCGCAATTGTGGAAGAGCCTTGTGCTTCTCGGGTCAGCTTCTGTTAGAGGTCCCTAGGTCAAGACTTAAACAGTGGGGCGATCGTTCTTTTGCCGTCGCTGCTCCCAGAGTGTGGAACAAACTACCCCCTGACATCCGCACCACTACTGACCTCAGCCTTTTTAAAACGAAGCTTAAGACCCACTTTTTAAATTAGCATTTAATTCTGACTAGGGAAATACTGTCTCTTAGGTGTCCTCCTTCTGTATGCTCCTTTCTATGCATTTCTGGAAGGCTTTTAATGTCCTGCAGCAGTGCACCACTACAGCACTTTTGATTGTATGTTCATGTTTTGTATGTGTTATGTATTGTTTTATGGCTTTGTTGTAAAGCACTTTGGGTACCTTTCGGCTATTGTAAAGGGCTATACAAATAAACTTGATTGATTGATTGATTGAATTGTGAAAGGTTCTTTTACCATGTACAAGCAATTTGAGTAGTCATTAGACTAGAAATTTGCTATATAAGAACAGTCTATTTTACATTCACATATTTCTAAATCATTTTTAGGTAAACCGCCTCCAATAATCAGCTGGCCTGAGGGCCCACAATGTAATAATCAAGTGCGGTTTGATATGTTTAACTGCCCTTCCGAAAACTCCTATAATTTGATACATTTATGTAAATGCCCCAGGGGGCAGGATTAGTATAAGTATTTTAATATATAACTATATATTTATAATAAAATATATAAATACTGGATAATTACTGACTTCAACATATTGAATGACCTAGAGAAGACAGAACAATTGACAATTGCCACAGGAAAATAATTTGACATTATATAGTTATATAACATTGAATTTTTTAAATATGTTGATTTGATGTTGGCATTTTTGTTAATAAAAGCTACTCATCAAAATTAATTTGAGCCTTTTGCATTTTGTCCTTCATTGCTATATTAATGTATATGATGTGGGCTCTAGTTGAGTATGACCTGCACGATGATTGGAAGCCAACAGCGCTTTGCTAAATGTCAGTCATTGTTCAGTTCATTTGCGTGGGTTGATTTAGGTCTTGCTTGCAGATCAATGCTGCAGGCAGGACAAAAGGGTGGAGAAAATACATCAACATTTTAAATGCATTCCCAAAGCCAAGCCTTCAATCTCACCCTTGCCCCGTGGGGACGGCCAACCTCATCTTATCTCCATATCAGTCGGTCGCTTTGCTCAGCTTTGCCTTGTTTACCTGCCTCAATTTAAGGAAACCCAGGATGGCTTCTCATGAAACTGTGTGATGGAAAGGAAAGGTCAAGTGCTAGACATATTGTGGGTGCCAAATTCTAAGATGTTTTCTACAATTGTTCTCAGAGAGAGAGAGAGAAAGAGAGAGAAAAAGAAACGATATTACCTCTGGTGCTGTCATGAATAAAGAGTTTGTTGGCCTGAATTTGTATTCATAACTTTCCTGCCAAGCACACACATGGACCAGATACAACAGAGGACATGATGGAATAATTTTGCTCTATGCCTTTCATATCAAATACTAGCAAACAGAGAGTGCAGAGGAAGGAGTTGTGGATGGTAAATTCAATAGTAGGATTATGATTTCTGAGAGAAAAACAGTAAACATGAACCGTGCCAGTTTTCAGAGGCCGCCTGTGCATAATATTCTTAATGTGGCGCTTAAAAGAGCGCAACTTCAAGAGGCTTTTTATGGAAAGTACCACCAGAAAAATAATGAAAGTATGAAGGGATGCATGGCCAAAGAATCTGAGCACACTTATAACAGGGTAGCAGGCAAAATGTTGCAGATGGAGATCAATTCATTCCCTAATGCTATTTTTCTCTCTCTCATTTGTTTCCCGTGTCATATTGTCCTCACTGCCTATGGAGAGAGATTGGACTGGCTCTATAAAAATAAGAAACTATAGAGTTGGTGTGAAATGTACCATCAAAAGGGGATTGGATCAGAGTAAATGTCAGTGGTCTCTGTATCTGTAGCATTTATGGGGTTCACTGTTAGTGATCATTGAGGTTAAGGGCAAGATTAACTTTACTGAACCTTGAGGGGAAATTGTGTAGCAGTGTGACTTTTCAAAATCCCTTTTAACCTGATGATGTACCAGTTTCAAGGAAAACTAGAAGAAACATGTCCTTCAGTCCACAGCAGAAATGTGATTACAAATAGAAAGTTAATTTGACATTTATCGATTCCTTAATAGAAATGTCGTAACTGTAAAGGCATCTTGGAGGGATGCGCGAGTCAACTCAGCTTTATTTATACAGCACATTTCAGCAACAGGGCAATTCAAAGTGCTTTACATAAAACAAAAAAACTGTTAGAAATGAAAACAAAATTAAAAACTATTATTTTGAACTATTAAAATACACAGTACAATAAATTAAAGAAAGGCAACATCAAAAAGAAAGGTCTTCAGCCTTGATTTAAAAGAACTGAGTTGCTGTGAACCTGCAGTGACCTGGGAGTTTGTTCCAGATATGCAGAGCATAAAAAGTTAATGCTGCTTCTCCCTGTTTAGTTCTTCCTCTGGGGACAGAAAGCAGACCTGTCCCAGACGACCTGAGAGGTCTGGGTCGATCATAGTTTACTAGTAGATCACAAATGTATATTGGACTTAAACCATTTAGTGATTTATAAACCAGCAGACATTTTTTTAAATCCATTCTTTGAGGTAAAAGAAGCCAGTGTAAAGACTTCAGAACTGGAGTGATGTGATCCACCGTCTTGGTCTTAGTGAGAACTCGAGCACCAGCGTTCTGAACCAACTGCAGCTGTCTGATTGATTTTTTTAGGGAGATCTGTAAGGACACCGTTACAGTAGTCAAGTCTACTGAAGTTGAGAGCATGGACAAATTTTTCCTAATCCTGCTGAGATATGAGTCCTTTAACCCTTGATATATTCTTAAGGTGATAATTAGATGACTTTGTTATTGCCTTAATGTGGCTGTTGAAATTCAGGTATGAGTCCATTATTGCACCAATATTTCTGGTCTGTTGTTTTTAACAATGCCGTTTGAAGCAGAATGCTAACCTTCAATCGTTTCTCTTTTGCTCTAGAATCAACCAGTTTTTTCTTCATTTAAATGAAGAAAGTTCTGGCACATTCAGTCATTAATTTGATCAGTGCACTTAATCAATTTTTGTATTTGACTATAGTCCCCAGGCTTTAAGGTTTTATAAATTTGTGTGTCATCCGCTATGGTAACTAATCTTATTGTTTTCCATAATCTGAGCCAGTGGAAACATGTAGATGTTATACAGAAGAGGCCCCAGAACGGAGCCTTGGGGAACTCTACACGTCATAGTATTATGCTCAGATGCATAATTACCTATAGATACAAAGTGGTTCCTATTCTTTGATTAGGATTCAAACCAGTTTAGTACTGAGCCAAAAAAGGCCAACCCAGTTTTCCAATCTGTCTAATAATATTTCATGGTCGACAGTGTCAAATCTAGCACTGAGCTCAAGTAATACTCAGACTGAAATTTTGTTAGTGTTAACTTTGTTTAGTGGATGTCATTAAAGACTTAACAAGACACGTCTCATTGCTGTGGTGTGGTCAAAAATCCGACTTGAAGGCATCAAATTAGTTGTTTATTGACAAAAAAGGATGTTGAAAAACTTTTTCAATAATTTTACTTAAAAATGGAAGGTTTGATATTGGCCTATAGCTGGTTTTTAGTGACATGTCTAGATTGTTCTGTTTTTAAGAGTGGCTTGTTGACTGCAATTTTCAGGACTTGTGGGAAGATACCTGAAAGAAGAGATGTGTTTACAGTCTGTAGATGATCTGAAGCTATTGATACAATTTCAAACATTTTTGAAAACGGTAGAATTTCAAGGGAACAGGATGAGGTTTTTAGATGTTGTACAATGTCCTCCAGATTTATTGGGTTTATTGTCATTATGGAATTTATTTTAGCTAGACACTGACAACATATTTCCTGTACTTTATGTGAAGCCGTTGACTGTTTGTCTAATTTTCTGAGTGATGTCTCCGAAGAAGATGGCAACGTCATTGCAGGCCTCGGTGGTTGAAAGTTCAGATGCTAGTGGTACTAGAGGGTTTGTTAACCTTTGTTAATCAACAGTAGCAAACAAAGCATGTGAATTATTCTTGTTTCTAGCATCGATGTCAGAGAAGAAGGACCACCTTCATACATTCCTCAGTTCCAAATTATAAATGCAAAGTCTCTCTTTATAGGTTTCATAATGGACATGGAGATTTTTTTTTGGCCTGTACATGTTTATAAAAAAGCTAAAGAAAACTTTCCATGAGATATTTGCGTACTTTGGAATGAGTCAGTAAACAAAAAGGAGACTCCACCTCCTTTCTTATGCTCACTCATAAAACTAAATTTAGGGGGAGCTGACTTGATGAGAACAGCACCACTGTTATGATGGTCTAACCAGGTTTCACTTAAAAACATAAAATCAAGATTGTGCTAAATGACAAAATAATTTATTAAACATCGAAACTTTCCTGGGGCGGTCTCTAGCTCACCTAGTAAGAATGTGTGCCCCATGTAGGCTGAGTCCTTGACAGCAGCCCGGATTTGAATCCGACCTGCAGCCCTTTGCTGCTTGTCATCCACCCTTATTCTGGTCATTTTCAGGTTCATAATTGTATTTTGAGGTTGTACCAGAATAGGTTTCCATGGTTTAATTTTCAAAAAACACCATATTTTTGTTGTACTGCACATTGCAGCTGATCCTGTTTTCACCCTTAGTGTTCGGGTCTCTGTTTTAGCTATAAAGTGAGACATCTCACTTGTTTCAACTATAGAGTGAGACATCTCACTGTGAGACATCTTACTTCTATACTATCTTTGTTGGGAGTTTTTTTTTTTTTATTGAAAACAACATTGCATATAGCCTACTGCAGAGTTTCACACTACCATTCTCACTTGCAGCAAATAATCCCCCACACAATGTAACACTGTCCATCAATACAAGGGTGAAAAAAATATTTTGATGGGGGGGGAATTCACATCAGCTGTGTGCTCGGCCATCAAGTGGTATTTCAGACTGGACGCGCTGCGATGATAGCTCAGTTTACAACGATAAAAAACACAGATCACTTTGGCGTCCATTTCGGCACAACGTTACTACTCTTTGGCTCGCTTTGCTGTTCGCAAGGCCAAGCGGTGTGTGCGCGGCGTGCCAGCTGTTTAGTTTCTGGTCTAGCTAGAGACGGTGTGGTGTTGTAGGTTTTCTAACATTACTAGTTGTTGCAACAGCGTGTGAAAAAACTAAAATTTTTGCTAGACCAAAGACAACGTTTATCTTGCAATAAGAAAATTGACGCTGTTAAAATGGGTTTGCATTAACGCCGTTAATAACGTGTTTAACTGACAGCACTTGTAAAAACCCATCAAGATTATAAAACAGCTCACACGGAGACTGAAGGCAGAGGACATTCAGAAACTTGTAACTTACTCAAAACAGCATGGATATTTGTATGCGTGTAGAAGCACCAGAGACACTAAATAAAAGTGATTTTTTTCATAATATGGGCACTCAAGTAGTTCTTATTACATAGTGGCTTCACCTATTTGTTTGGTCTGTTGATTTTAACTGGAATAAGGGAGCTGTTCTGTGGAAGTGTGCATGTGCACATGTCCACAAGATGTACACAGTTAAGTATGAGTCTGTTTCCACAGAGCACTTGGCTGCCTCGTGCATTGGGATGAATTCCATCCCTGCCAAATAGCAAACCAGGTCCCCAAAATATATTCAAATTGTCAATAAAACCTATATTGTGAATGCCGCATGTAAACTAAAGCCAGGTGTTAAGGATGAGTAGTCTGCTAAAAAGGCCTCTTCCGAGACCTAGAAATGGAAGTGTGCCCGAAATTAAAACCAACTTCAGTGCTCTTTAAAGCATCATTGAGGAGGTTCAAGTCACGCTTTGTGCATTCACTCTCCTGACAGGACATGCAGTTATGTCCACAATGGACCACAATGTGTTTAATGGAGATCAGGAATGAGGGTATCAGGGCCTTTCCTTTGGCCAAGATGTCTACAACCTTGTCTCCTGGAAAGCAATGTGTGACACATAAAAAATAAACCTGGGTGATAGAGTCACCAATAAGTACTGTGGTTGGGGGGGAAGAGCGGACGAGGAATGGGGGTGAGTGGATGCCCAGCGTCAGGAAAACAACAGTCAGCAATGACCTGATATGGACATGGACAAGTAAAGGCGATCTCTCACCTGCATCCTGCAGAAGCCCCCGTTGCGTGACAGCAGCCCGTTCCTGTGACAACAGCCGGTAAGCCAGCCGTGCAGCAATCCCCTCCCCGTATACCTGATTGAGTGGAAAATGAAGTGGATCTTAGCTATATTTGAATCAATGTTAACCAAAGTTTATGACATTTTATAGACCAAAAAACTATAATGCATAATAATTGCCAGAATAATCAACAATAAAAATAATAGTTGCAGGCCTAATAATGCCATTATTTGGAGTACATTTTGATGATCATCTGACTTTCACCAGGTCATAGTTCTTCTTTATCCAATATCAGCAATGGTTTGAAAACATTAAGGAAGTTGGGTGTCATGATATTTTCTTCATTTCCACAGAGGTCTTGACATATTGCCTTAAGCAGCAGCAGATGTGCTTATATAACAGCAACATCTACAACGACATATTAAAAAGACAAATGAAAAAAATAAACTTTGTTCTGCACTGTTGTCACACTGTCATATGTGTATAGCCGTTAAGCTATAACGACCGAAAGATAAATGATTGACAGGTAGGTTGATAGGTGAAATAGTCTTGTTAATTAAGCACTTCTGCAGTTGAAATGCTGCTGTGAAATATACACATTATGCTGAAACACTGCAGTCTTTTTAATGTTTACACTCGCATAGCAGTTTCTATAGTTCATAAAGCATTAATAGCATTCATCAAAGTATAGTACCAATAGCTGAGGAGGCACTGCACATTGACAGTATTTTCTTTTCTTCAGGAAAATTACCCTGACCTCCTCCTGACCTCAGATCAGCAAAACAAAGAGCAGAGTAAACTGAGAAAATAACTGTTGCACTTCAAACGTCTGATTAAAAATTTAGACTGATCAAATCAGCCCTATTTATTCACAGCGCCATGCACGATTGGCTGAAGAGTAGCATCAAGCTGTACTTGATTAGTGATGTCTGATGAGCTTCTGTGGTGGGGTGGAGGCTGTTTATTTGTGCTGATTAGATTTAATCATGCTAATCAATGTACTTGAGGAGATGGGGGTGGTGGGGGGATCAGCTCTGTTCAAATTGTTGATATAATGCATTGTCTTGATAGTGTGATTCCTTTGTTTCACTTACATTTTAATCCTGTCAACGTAATTCTAAGCATGAACATTCCAATCAAGAGAGACTTCATTTAAGATTAAAATAAGTTTAGTGAACATGGCGCATGATAAGTTGATAGGTTAGAGCACGTGTGTCAAACTCAAGACCCTAGGGCCAAACCCGGCCCCTTGCAGATGGTGACCCTGTTCACAATTTTTTGTTCTTGCTTTAGTCTGTATTTTGTTACTTTTATTATGTTTTTTTTTCTATGAAATTTTTTTGCTTACTTTTTTAGGGCTTTTTGTCAACCAAACTGTAGGTGAGAAAGATATATAAGATATTCAATGATACAGTCAAAGATATTTTAATCGGGATCCACTAGGGGGCGCGTTATGGAGTAGACGTGCGACTCACAAGGTCCCAACTTTACACAGGATAAGCGTCATCAGTTCTTGCCAAAATGCCTCCAAAATCCGCTGCAAAGTCAGTGCAACAAACTATTCCGGAGTTGGAGGCTAACCGGGCTACATCCACTAGCAAGGTAGCTATTGAAGCGAGCACACTGCAGGCCTTCCGTGACATTGTGAAGGAAGTTATTAAAGAAGAAGCTGATAGTCTGCGGGAAGAAATCAAGCGATCTGTTGACTCCATAGCAACGACACTTGGTGAATGCCAGGAGAAGATACGTGAACATGACGACGAATTGAGCAACCAGGATACGCGCTTACTGGCTTTGGAGGGCCGGTGTACGGAGTTGAGCAACAACCATTATAAATTACTGCTATAGGTGGATCATCTGGAAAATAGAGGAAGGCGGCGTAACCTTTGCATACTGGGGATACCTGAAGGATTGGAAAAGGGGAACCCGACCAGATTCATCGCCGGTTTGCTGCACGAAGTCCTTGGTGGTCCCAATGGTTTGGAAAAAACCCCGGTCCTGGACAGAGCTCATCGGATGGCGGCCCCGAAACCCGCGGAGGGAGAACGACCACGGCCGTTCATTCTGTGCGTTCATTATTACCAGGAGAAGGAGTTGATTCAGCGCCTTGCTAGAGAGAAAGGTCGATTGGAGTTTCAAGGAAAGCAGATCTTCATTTTCCCGGATTATAGCGCCGATCTGAGCAGACGCCGCGCAGCTTTCAATGAGGTGAAGGGAGCGCTTCGGGGAAAAGGAATCCGCTACAGGCTCCTTTATCCAGCCCGACTCCAAATTACGCTCAACGGGGTAACACAGGTATTTGACTCTCCTCAAGATGCAAAAGACCGTCTCCAGATCTTCGAGTGATGAGTGTTTACGTTAAAACATGGCTCCAACTGTTTCTCGTTATTGGAATGCCGTTTGGAAGAGCTAAAAACTCCTGATAGGTTCATGTTTACATTGGGCATGAATACGTCGTTGAGCCTCTGACAGGCTCTTATATATGTCAATATTATTTAGCCTACAGACTCTTAGCATAATTTGCTCTGCCATATATTTGAGTTGCATAAGGCATTTTTTCGTTTGCTTGCTGTTCGAGTTACTCCCTGCCTGTTGTCACGGGAGGTGGGTTTGTTTCCCTTTCCCATACACCACAGTGTTTTTTTTCGTACATTGCTGCCTGGTATTGACCTCCCTTGTTAGGTTTAAACATTTTTCATACATCTATTCAAACTTTTTTTTTTTTTTTTCTATGTTCTTTTTGACAAAATTAATCCCGACCTGTATTGTGTGTATATTTTGATATATGTACATGGACGCATGTATACACTTCCTATAGTTATATAATTCAGGCTAGTTGTGCGGATTATTTCTGCCTTCTTATTTTCATAGTAATGGGACTTCGGTGTGATGAATGGATCTCATAGAGGAAGTAGAGAAGCTTCAGGGATGTAGTGTTTATCATTTGGGGACGGCACTAAGGGTGGGGGTTTATATGTTTATATGTTTACTTGTTTCTGTGTTTTTGTTAGTTTTTTTTGGACATATCATTTTTGATTGCAGTTGGGCAGTGTTTGGCTTATGTAATTGTCGTGGCTTGCAATATTTGCTTTTTTGGATGTTTCATTGATGACCACCGCTTCCGATAATTCCTTCTCTTCAGTAAATAATGGCTGCCAAGTTAACTTCATAAGCTGGAATGTAAGGGGGATGAATCACCCAATAAAGTGTAACAAGTTACTTTCTCATCTTATTCACCTCAGAGGGAATATAGTGTTTCTTGAAGAAACACACCTCAAAAATTCAGATCAGAAAAAATTAAAAAGGAGTTGGGTTGGGCAAATTTTCCATTCTAAATTTAACGCTAGAGGCACAGGCACAGCAATTCTTATAGAAAAAAACACCCCATTTATAGTATCTGATACAATAGCTGATCCTAATGGTCGATATATAATAGTGATTGGTTCATTATTTAATACCCCATTTATCTTGGCGAATGTGTATGCCCCTAATTGGGACGATCACACATTTTTTATTGATTTACTTAATTCACTACCCCAGGTCGACAGTCATCATTTGATATTTGGAGGAGATATGAATACAGTTATGGATCCTGTGCTAGATCGCTCCTCAACAAAGCATTTTTCAACTTCAAAATCCACACAGGTTTTAAAGTCGTTTTGCCAGTCATAAGGAGCTGGATATCTGGCGTTTTCTTAACCCCACAACTAAACAATATTGTTTTTTTTCAGCGGTACATCAAACCTATTCGCGTATTGATTACTTTTTTGTTGATAAAAAAATTCTTCATAAGATTAAGACATGTAACTATAGTAGCATAGTTGTGTCTGATCATAGCCCACTCATTTTAAAACTTCAGTTTCCGGATGAACCCCATATATATGCCTGGAGGCTCAACCCTCTTCTATTCTCTGACAATACATTTGTAGAATACATCTCTAAACAAATTGATCTATTTCTGGAAACAGATATCACTCCTGACGTGATGTATAGCACTGTCTGGGAGAGTTTATAAGCTTTCCTTCGAGGTCATATTATATCTTATTGTTCCCATGACAAAAGAAGGAGGAAAAAACGCATAGCTGAACTGATCGGCTTAATAGCACAGTTGGACAGCCAACATTCCAGAAATCCTTCGGCAGACCTATATAAACAGAGAATGATGTTGCAAACCAAATTCAATTTGATTTCAACTGAACATGCTGAGCGTATGATCCACAACTCTAGAATATTGTGGTATGAGCATGGGGAAAAATCATCTAAAATCTTAGCACGTCAATTACGTAAATCAGAAGCTGCGCACTTAATATCTGCAATGAGAACGCAAGATGGTCATATTACAACTATCTCTCAGAAGATAAATGAGAGCTTTCATTCATTTTATTTAGGACTCTATCAGTCAGAATCGTTACATTTGCCAAAGTTGTTTGACTTTTTTTTTGATAAATTGCCTGTTCCAACCTTAAATTCATCATTTAAAGACCAATTGGATGCGTGTATTTCCGTTGAAGAAAGCAATTCTGCAATTGGCTTAATGCAGTCGGGGAAGTCACCGGGGCCGGATGGCTTCCCAATAGAATTTTTTAAAACTTTTAAGGATAGTCTAGCTAAAAGTAACCCATTCTTATGAATTACTTTATGAAAAAAACTTTGCCCCACTTCTTGAAAAAAAAAAAAACGACTTGGGGCGATGGAATAATTTGCCACTGTCACTGATTGGTCGTGTTAATTCTGTTAAAATGAATATTTTACCTAAGTTTCTATACTTATAACAATGCATTCAACTTTACCCCAAAAATTTTTTGCGGCTCTGGACAAACTTATTGCAACGTTTATTTGGAATGGTAAATTGGCACGTATACGTGAAGATTTTATGCAAAGACTCAGGCCATCAGGTGGACTAGCCTTGCCATGTTTTCAACTCTATTATTGGGCAGCGAACATACGCACTATGCTCCACTGGCTAGACGACCTATTAAAACAGCGACACAAACTTGCTTGATGGGCGTTCCTGGGTGTGCATAGCCACTTCTGTCTCAATAGTAGCATGCTATTGCCTATAATCTGCAAGAGGTCTTACTAGTCACTTCAGAGGTATTGTCAAGTCAAAAGAACAATGTTTTTGGATTTAAAAGTATTTATTTCTCGAGAGGATTAAAAAAATATATAAGATAAAATTCCAAACTTATCAGATATATACATGAATACTATGTCCTGAAGCGTTCAACGTACATACATCAAGCTGCCCTCAAACTGCCTTTTCTCTGATTGGCAGTCCCTTTGTCATTTTGCTCAGCAAATGCATCAATTAGACTTCCTGTCTATTTTGTCCCCGTTTAGCTCGTGGTAGTAGCAAGCTTGTTGCTTGTTGCTGAAAAAAACGGCCACTTCCATTGAAAATGAATAGTAGCCTGTTGCTTTTTCACTGTCTCTTTTAGGGTATGACTGTAAGGTAAGCGTAGGTTGCGAGGCATTCATTCAGGCACAAACCATTCTCATTCCCAACGTTTAAAACACCGACGCTTAGTCAGTGGCTCACAGCGTCAGATACCAACACAAAAATCACCCTTTAGCTTCCAAATGGGACGCACCAGGCAGAACAGTAGCTTGACCGCGGCGGTGCAGGATGACGTGGTATTACGTAAGAATGACAACGGTAGCAACTAGTATAAAGACAAGAACATTTGCATAAAAAGGTTGGTTGGGGTGTTGGACAGGTCAAACAACATAGGAATTTCACCCAGGAGAACGTGGTTTGTGTCGCGTTCTTGTCCCGCATGTCATTAAACTTACATTTTGTATTCCTAGCCACAATCTTTTCCTAAACCTAACTGTCCCATTGTTGTGAGGCATGTCAGGTAAACGGACAATTTTAACCCCACTAACGGCTCCACCTCTAGGATCAAGCTAGTTGGCCAGGTTCAGCAATGCTCCGAGGTTTTGTCCAGAACATTTGCATATGCTAGACAGACACTGGAGTTGTCTATCAATGCATATTCCTAGAACTTCCATCTGCTCAATAAGCTTTTTGTTTTTTTAATATTTCTCCAAAAGAGGAAATCAGGGCAAGATGGGATCATTGCCTTACACATTTCCTGGGCCTGAAGGTGACCTTCCAGGCATCAGTACATTTTCAGATTTTTTTCCAGGTCTTTAGCACATTAATCAAGATTTCTGTAAATGCGCCACTGTTAGCCAGTCAGCTTATTTTCAGCTGTAGTCCTAGTTACCTAGCATGCATGTCTTTATGGTGGGAGAAAACCCGGAGCATTCCAACGCAAACACGGGGAGAACATGCAAACCCCACGCAGAAAGGCCCAGAACCCAGACCTTTCTATCTGTAAAGCAGAAGTGCTAACCCCTGATTGCTTCCTTTAAAAACACAGTGCCTGTCAACATGAAGCATAAAGCGATCATCTTTCCTCCAAAAGGTAATCCTGTTTAGTATATAAACAAAGGTTTTATAAAACATGTGCAATAAAGATAGTCCTTTAGCATAGTTGCTCGATACAAATGTTTCAGTTTGTCATTACCTTGGGATCAAGCCAATTTAAAAAAAAAAAGTACTTCAAATGTTATGGAAACCTTTTCCTAATTTCTGTCAAGTGGAGTTTAGAAATGTGAATCTGAGGCAGGCTTGTATGTGTGTGTGTGCGTGTGTATGTACGTGTGTGTATGTGTGTGTGTGTTTGTGTGTCTTTGATCTGGTACACCAGTCACTGAAGATGCTACAGGCCACCAAACATCTGCATAAATCTGTGTGTGTGTGTGTGTGTGTGTGAGAGAGAGAGAGAGTGAGTATGTACATATGTGCGTTGGTGTGTGCAAATCTGTGCATGCTCTATTATCTCATCTTCTTCAAGTACCCCTCTGAGTTGGGTTCAGTCTTTATGCCACCTGCTCCTTTTGCATTATGCACTGTTCCACTACATATATTTATTTATTACTGTGTCTTTCAAGTTCAAAATGAATGGCAAATAGGCTCCAGCGAGATAAATATTGTAGCAGAAGTGGGAGTCAGCTGAGGCCGTCAGATGGGAGGTGTGTCTGAACGTTACAGATCATTCAGATCAAGGTGGATATTTTAGCTGCTTGTCAGAGGCTCCACAGGTCATCAAGTGAACAAGGTCTGAGAGCGAGAGAGCCAGACAGAGTGAGTTTCTTCTTTTCACACCTGGAGCTGGATGCTTCCACCCACCATACATACAAGGTTCCATAGGACAGTGTAAATCTACAGTACCTCAAGGCAACCAGCAAATGCCTCCGGCCCCCAAAAGCTCCCACAAGGCCCCTCTTAAGAGATTGACAGGTAAGCAAATTGCTAAAACTCCCAAAGGTAACATACTTTTCTTCTCCACAAGATGATTCAGCTGCTAAATCTGCTACTGAAGATCAGTCTGTTGCCACCACAAATAGCACTTGGTGAAGTAGCAATTATTAAAATAGTGATGACAACAACAATGTTGAACATGCTCTGCTCATGTTGAGATCTGAAGTACTTCAAGGTAAATATTTCCTTCCACAGTGGTGGCAGATCATAAAATGTGAATGCTTATGAATGGTACCTTCATTATAAAATCTTAACTCAGCACATATTCTTACTCACCTATAACCCCCTTTCTAATAGGTTATGAGGTATAATTAAGAGACCTTGGCAGCACATCAGTTTGACAATGCATAACTTACCAAAAAGATGATATCATTTTTAAGCATAGAAGTTTAGAGGAGTTTTAAAGTGTAGGAAGGTGAGTCAAGAATTAAGTAGGTCAAGATTATTCATTAATGAATATGAATACAAGGAATATTCAATGTTAATCAATGCTAATATAGTATATAGTTTAATTACATGACTACATTACTGATGTAGACGACATATTAGAAATAGATTTTTAAATATTGCATTCCACTACAGCACTGCCACAGCAGAATACATTTAAAAAAATGTCAACAAACAATCAACTACTGTAGTATCAACCCAAATGAACATGATAAATAAGGTAAGTTTAAACTACTCAGACAACCAAAATATTTTGCGATCTTTGATTGGTTAGAATATTGCAATTCATGATGAATCAAGTGCAGGAAACTAAGCTTAATAATTATCCTGTTTCCTAAAGCTAGATTATGTTATTCCTGTAATATTACTGCTTCAGATGCAAGTGGTTTTCTCCTGCTCTTGTCCTCCAACCAGGGTTGTTATAATCATAAATTTTACTATTTAATTGTCTATTTCTGTTCACTTCGTGCTGTTGTATTTGATCTTTCAACTGGACATAAATCCATGTTGTTAATTTCAATGGCTTTTCATCGAAATGATGCGTGCATTGGCGAAGTTGTGTCAATTAATTTTCTAATAGTTTGCTGCAACAATGTTTCACCTCTTGCTTCACTGCACAAATTTATTTTAATTGCTTGTTCTAAAACTGTTGAGTAGCTACCTAATGTAACACCAACGGGGTTCAAGACTTAGTTACTTAGTTACGGATGACAGGTCCAGAAGAACACTTCTTTCCTTAGTTAGAAGATTATATATAAATAACTCACTCTCCTGGCCCCTTCCCCTCCACGGAAAAACAGTGACAGAAAGTTGAAAACCATTGTCAGTGGGGGGAAAAAACTGTCACTGAAAATCTCATTTTCAATGCCAACTTTTATTTTGATGCCAAAAATTACTGTCACTGTCTACGCTCCATAAGGAGGCTTGATTTTATTTTCAAAAGTTAATACTAACACAACTAGAAAACACAAAGCCTGTGTTAACAGTTCCTGCTTCAGCTTCCAGACTGCGGCTGGGAGGCACAAGGGAGACTTTGTTTGCCTTCAGGGCTGAAGTTGATGTTTTCTTTGGGATTTACTTATATTAGGCAACTTTACCAGTCATTTTTTCTCTGCTCTGTGCACATCCACCGCCTCTTACTCTCTCTTGGTCGACCATACTCTTGCTATGCTCACAGTGAGCACTGGGCTATTCCTGAAAGGACCCTGCTCTTTAAACTCCATGTTTCTATGACATTTTTTTTGTGCCTTTAATTCCAAGCAAAACGTCTCAAGTATCAAACAAAAATTACTAACTCTAGCAAAAAAAAGTCATCTCAAAGGTGAAACATAAAACTTGCAAACAAAACATTTGTGGAACCGTAAACTATTCTTAGTCTTTGATTTGTTTGATATTTCTTTTCTTTTTTTAATTTTAATTTTATTTGAAGAGAAAATACATACAGGTATATTCACTTCACAAAAATAGAGCAATAAAACATATGCAAATATACAGATATGTATAATTAACACCTTTAAGATTAAGATTAAATAATAAAAATAGAAAAAAATCCAAATCAAACCTTAAATCTCAGATACATGCAGCCCACGGAGGAAAGTTAAATGCGAATGCGTAAGGGTATTCCAATTAATACTGCAGCATGTCATATGCAACATATGGATTAGCCTTTTTACTCCATCTGCCAATTTCACTCCCCTGATCTCAAAGATTACATCCGATAATCAAAGATGAATTAACCTCTGCCTTTCATTAATCATCAAGATCAATGTTGTTCTCCAACAGTCTTATCAATGTTTTTGTTTTGATTTTATTATTTTTGTTTTTTATGTGTGTATGTGTCCGTGTACATATGCATATATGTTTAAAAGAAAAAAAAGGTAAATTGTACCTGTGACTGGAAGTGTTGTATTGTTTTTTTTTATAATATAAACTTTTTGAAAAAAAACGAAGTGAAGGCCAAGCCTATTATGCAGACTCGATTGCGCCGTGGGCTAGCAGTCCAAACTCCAAATAAACAATATCCAAATATGTTAAAACCCAAGCTCGGAAAGAGAGTAAATGTGGAGGTTTCTGACGTGTGGCAACTAGTTTTTTTTGCAGCCGTTAGTCCAGGCAGCAATGCTCTTCTCTTATCCAGTGTCAAACCCGGCCTTGACAAATCATTCAAAATGAGTGTAACAGGCGAACATGGCAATCTAATCTTAAACAACCCAGAGAGGTCAAAGGCAACCATCTTTTAAATCTCGGCCACTGTACACTCCCAAAACATGTGAAAAAAAAACTGCCAAGTAGTATACGTAGGACTGAAATGAAGCTTCCAGGAGTTAAATATACCGTGTATATAATTGTACTGTATTTGATGATGATCAGGGTTTCAGGATGCTGAGCCCACACTGCTTTACACTTTATCCCAGTCAAATGTAGGTTCCAGATCTGAAACATCTCTCCTGCAGACCGTGTCTAACGCCAGAGGTCTGTGAGCATGCTGCAGCAAAAATCAGTAGAGTCAAAACACAAAACTCCTTGTACTCCCAGCAGAGTGAAACAATTTTCTAAATGGATGTGGTGTGAGAGGGGCATGTAAAGGCCATTTTACAGGAGCGCAGACTGAGTACTTATAACAATGTTGCTGATGTTTGTCATAGGTTGAACAAAGGACAGACTATTATATCTATTGAGGAAAGTAAAGCCGATTATGTTGTAATATGAAGTCGAGATCTAATTCCAGGGGGATTACTTATGATTGATTGTTATTATTAGGGTTGAAAAATATTGTGTCATAAATGTGTACACTGCTCTAGATAGAGTTAAAAAAAAGTCAATTATTTAATTATTTAAAGACTTAGAGAGTTTTTGACAAACTTATAAGACAACTTACTCTTTGTGGTGATTTTAATACAATCTAACAAAAATGAGATACTCTCAATGTTTTTAAATTACGGACTGAAGGTTAGCTTTTAAAAGAAATATGTGACGAAGCCAAATTAATAGATGTGTGTTGCAATATTTATCCTGTCAGGGTCCAATTCACCCGCTTTGACCACAAGACAAAGACCTGCATAGACCGAATTTAAGGTTTTAATCACTTTAAAATTATTACAATATAGTACATCATTAAATGATTCCTCTGATTATCTTATAGTTTGTGTTCTGAGTCCTCAGAAGCCAGGGGCTGAAGTACTCAGATTTATTAATAAAATTAAAACAAAAAATTCATAAAATCTTATAATTAAAATGTCTAACTAAATCTGATATTGAATTGTGGGAATTATTAAAACGAAGATTAAGCAATTTCTTCAGATTCAAATGTAGAGAAATAACTAAGATTAAAAATATAAAATATTACGGTTTGATTGAATGATATGTTAAGTTAAAACAGATGAAAAAAAGATCCAACTCTGATGATGGAATCATGTTGGAATTAAAAGCACAAATAAAAAAAATAATAATTTAATACACACACTTGAAGCTGGACAACAGCAAGTTCAAAGTAAATTAATTAAATCTGTAAAAAAACAGGACGGTGTTGAAGTTTTTGATGAAAAACAGAAAAGACAAATGGTCAGAGAATTATGCGCGGATGCATATAAACAAATAGAAATAGATACCGGCTGTGTAAACATTTTAAACTTCCCTCATACAGCTCTATGACTGTTTCAGAGCTTGTGGGGAACATAAGAAAGGATAAAGTTTTGCAGGCCCTCAAACAACGTAATGTTGGTAAAAGCCCCGGCCCTGATGCTCTGCTAAGAGTTTTCATCACAGAGATATATAATGAAGGTCTGAACAGTGGCTTTATGGGGGAATCCTTTAATTAGGGCTTAACTGTCTACTGCACAAGAAAGGGGAGGAAAATTACATTGATAACTACAGACATCTGACTATAATGAACACTGATTTTTTCACCTTCCTCCAAAATAGCAAATATGAAATCATAGGACCAAATCTCAAACACCAGTGATGGGGTGAGATTTTAGATTTGCAGAATGTTAATAAAAGAGTATGGAGCTATCATCCGCTCCTCCAAAAGCTCGCCAAGACACTTGAGCATCAGATTGAAGAGGAGAGATCTAAGAGTGAAGCAATATCTATGCCCAGATAAGTGAAGTCTTTAGTGATTGGAATAGATGCAGAGATGATAGCATTACACATGGCCTGATTTAAAGATAGAAAAGCTGATTTCTGCCAATTTATTTTGACACCAGAAAGCTTGCTGTAATGTTCAAAGGTTGACAAAATATGTGGGATACATTTTACTGGATTGTTTATATACAATAATACATCATCAGCATACAGTAAGACATGGTGGTGTGTTCCTCTATTTGAAATTGGAGAGATTGTGGGTGAGTCAAGGATGTCTTCCGCCAGTTTTTCAAGAGAAGGGCGAATAACAGAGGTCTAAGAGGGCAGCCTTGTCTTGTTCCTCTTGAGACAGAAAGAGAAGGGGAGTTAGTTTTGCCTGTAGGCATTACAGCTGTTGAGTTTATATAGAGCACCTTAATCATATTAACTGAAGTTAATGCAGAAATAACATTCCTGGTAAATACTGTTAGATAACTGCTAACATTATCTTAAACAAATGCTACCCAAGCCAAGTAATGCTGGCTTACTGTACATTGCTGAACTAATTTGCCGAGGGAATCATGTAGGCTTAGTGAGGCCTTAGTCAATGAGGCCGTATTAATTTGTGTCTTCTCTCTGTAAAACAATGTAACATTATGGTACATGCAAGACCCAGGCAGAGCTACACTGCTGTCCCAGGTAGGTCAGTAACGTAGCTATATGGTCCATTATGACAAATTATTATCCAAAATATGACCTACTAATTACAAATTGCTGTCGTTGCTATTGGTCTGATAATACGCAAGGCGAGGGTGTTGTTTAAGTTGAACATTGTAAAAGCCGTGCATATAATGTATTCTATCTAGAGGTTGACAAATATGTGTTCCCTCTGTATACACAATTTCTTCTTTTATTGTACTGCTGCAAGATGGCAGAGAACTGACATATTTTTGTATATGTTAACGCTGTAAATTTCAATATTATTTAGAATTAATGCATATTGTAACTACTGTCCAAACTATGTACTGTAACTAACATACCAGGCCCTTGACAAATACTTTGCTTAGTGATCATTATTGTTTGATGTGGAGTGCATTGCTGATGAAGCTGGGGTCCTGCTGGCTGCCCCGGACCACCTTGGCAAATTACCCAAGAGGAGAGCAAATGGATCATTTAAATAAGTTCAACATGAAGTCAAATTGTATTTGAAACATGTAGTAAACACGGCGGTGTGAATTTAGAAAGTGTCATCAATAACTACCAGCTAAATAAGTCTTCCAGTAGGGATTCTGAAAGCAAAAAAATGTCCCAGAGTGTAAAGGCTTTTTTTTTTTAATCATCTATTAGGGTAATTCAAGCTTTACAATAGTAGGTCAAGGAGGGAAGGACTACAGCCACATCCCAGCCCAAAGAGCCGTCCTGCAGAAAAGGCTGTCCAGACTGGAGCGGTGGGCCATCAATGAGCTCAGGAGACCAGATGATCCCAGGCGTATATTCCTGCACCACCCTCAGAAGTGTTGTTACAGACACAAGCCAGCAAAGAAATACAGCTCGCCTCAGATGAAACTAAATGGGTGAAATATATACAGTCCATAATACAATTACTTAGTATGTTTGTGTATTGTTGGTCATGAAAACCTAATCCTGACTTGTGATGGACTGCAAATAATGACTGACACTGATATTCAGCTTCTTCTACCAGAGCTTCTACCACTGGGGCCCCAGCAAAATAAGTTCAAAAATGCATTATGTAGATGTGATTTGTACGTTTTATTTTGGACTAAAAACAAAGCATTACAACAAGCTCAACCTTATTTCCTGTATTATATAATAAACCAAACAGACAACGGTGAATTAGTGCATGTCATTTAGCTGATGCTTTTATCCAAAAGCGACGTAAAATTGCTATTTAGCAGAGATCAACAGCTCTGGAGCAACTATGGGTTAAGTGACACATTGGTTGATGTATAGCAGTGGGATTCAAAAGCAGATCTCTCACACCAAAGACGTGTCATATCCACTGCGCCATCACCACCACCAATGTTAAAAAGTGTTTTAATGTGTTATGTGCATTTTCATATATAAGTACAGTAAAACAATGTAGACACAAATTATGTTACAGAACAGTATACTGAAGTAGGATATATTGACATACAATGGATTTAGAAACTACAAGTACACAAAAAAACTAAAAAAAGTTTATTGTAAGTGTTAATTGAGTATCTCAGCTAAATATTATCAGTGCATACTCGGTTGCAACCCTGGCTGTTTGAAGCCTTAGCAGATGTAGTGTTTCCTCCACAGAGACACTAAAGCCTCCTTTTCCTCTGCTCCCTCTGATCCCTCTGTCCCTCGTCTTCCTGGTTGGTCTGCCTGCGGCCTGATGTGATCTGTGATAGAAAATTATAACAAAGTTCCTTACACTATGTTAGGTCCAGCGCCCGCTATTAGTTCATGTTTGTTTTGTTTGTGTTGACTTCCTGTTTTATTTTGAAATACTCACCATCTGTTTCGGTTACAGGTAACTTTTTGTCTTCCCGTCTTTGTTTTCCTTCCCGCCTGTGTGATTACCTTCCCTCCCCTAATGTGTTCCATCTGTGTAATTGTCTCCACCCACCTCAGTGTATATATACTAACCTTGTGTCCCTTGTCAGTTGCCAGATTGTTGTAGTACCTCGTGTCTCACTCTCCAGTGTGATTATTAGTGTCTCTTCCCTGTGTTTTTGTATGACTTCTTGCCTGCCTTTGACCATTTTCTTTGCCTGCCGTTTTTTGTACCTTTGCCTGCATTGTACCTTTGTACAATAAACTCTCTTACCTTTTACATCTGCTTCCAATTGTGCTTTTTGGTCCTCTGAGTCCCGTGACATGCAAATCAAATGGTAACAAAGTTCTTATTGATAACTGTGGCTTCTGAGCTTGGGTGATTTATAGGGCTGTATAATACGTGATACACCCAACCCAGGTTTTTGTCATTGATTACATCCCACTTTGCAGCTAATCACACTAACGGCGGTTTATTGAGCTGGGCACCCAGTCACCCAAGTCAGATCAGCACGCATTTGTAACGTTACAACTCCCTTAGCGTTACCCGTGCCGTCGGTTTATTTTCCATAACCTTACAGCCCTAGTGATTTACAATTAAATAACTTGCTTTCAAGTAGCCATTAGCGAATGTTTAGGCTTAGAAACACTATGAACACTTGACAAAAACAAGCAGAAACAAACAAAATGTAAGTTTTTTAACAACACCTCTTTTTAACAACACTAAAATGAAAATGACTAGCCTATATATGCTAAACAAAAGAGACTACCTCAGGAATAAATGAAATTGGCATTGGCTTCCTGTAAAATCCAGGATTGAATTTAAATTCTACAGAAGCTCGCGTCTAATGTCCGCTGGCAGCTGAGACATGTGGAGCCAGATGTTTCGCTGGGCCACAGTCTGCCAAGCCATTACCCTGGACAGTGCCACCGTGGACGCTGTGGTCAGGGTAAGGATGGCGGTCATAGCTTTACCAATCTCCGTGGCAAGCTCCGAGGGGAGGGCGCCAGGAGTAGTGGCCATTGCGGAGACGGCGGAGGCCAGTAAGGCGATGTTGTTTTGTGCCGCCAGTCCCTGGGCGGCACATTGGTGGGCCCGGTCAGTGACTTGGGCGTACACTTGATCCTGTGGAGAGGGAGGCGTGGGCTTCCAGTGGCCGAAGAAATGAGCTTTCGGAAGCAAAATGGACGCCAGGCTCCCCTCCAGGGGAGGGACTGAAGGAAAACCCGCGTCCGTATCGCCCTGAACCCGAGTAAATGGGGCATAGCGAGAGACGGGAGCCTTCAGTTTCCCCGGCTGGGAGAAAGCCTCCTCCACAAATGGCCGAAGCTCCGCGAAGCGCGGCCAGAGTGGGGCCCGTGAAGACGGCGGCTCCTGGGCGTAAACATCACCGCTCAAAAGGCCACGAGCGGGGGCTGGCAGCTCCGCCGGGAGCGCTATGCCTCTCAGCTCCGCCGCCTTCCTGATGACTTTCTGGCAGG